>NC_137281.1:19777500-20035000 GCF_054371585.1 Giraffa tippelskirchi | reverse complement strand
CATCTATAGGAGGCCACTGGGAGTAGGAGGAAAATTCATGATTTATCATATGTTTTGATTTGCTTGTAATGTTTTAAATATGCTTCCACCAAGTCTCAGAAAGTACATTTAAAAGGAGAGAATTGTGTTGGAGTCAGACACAATGTCTCTCTGAGAAGTGGGAGGGATGCTTCAGGGCAAGCCCAGGCCATGGCTGAGTCAGGCTCACCCTGTGTCATTGCAGGGCAGCCATCAGGACACCCCTTGGTGTATCCTCAGGGGACCAGATAGGAGAGACACCTCACTGAAAGATGGCAAGTACACTCCTATGCACAGGGCACCATGGGACACATCTCCTTGGAAGTGTGCTGATTAAAAATCAGTCAGTAAACCACATACTCCCAGGAGCCCAGCAGGTAACACAAACAAGTGACATAAGACGGGGATAAGAAAATTATTTTCTCTTATTTTCCTTGAAACGCTCAGTCTTCTTTGTTTAGGTTTCATCTCCCCACTTTGGATCATGACATGGGGCACAAGGAACACTTCACATCCAACTTGCCTCTTTTCTATGAAAAAACATTCAAGCACCATGATAAATACCAAAAGATTCAAGTTAGGTGTCTGGAAGATAGTCAAGGGTGGCAGAGACCCCAACGATAGGGGCCAGAGTTGGTCGCTATGGCAGGGAGGGATGTGAGCAGCATCATTAATTTACAACTGTTTGTTCTAGAGTAGAAAGCATGTGTACTGACTCCAACTGTGTTTTCAAGTAGGGTTTGTAGGGAGGGGTCATTTTATGTAATTGAACATCTAGAGATATTCGGTTTGATGCATGTTCTAACAACAGTTCCATCAAGAATCTGGGAGGTGGGAGGGAGATTCATGAGGGAGGGGACATATGTACACCTATGGTTAGTTCATGTTGATATATGACAGAAATCAAATCAATATTGTAAACCAATCATCAATCAATTAAAAATAAATAAATATTGAAAAAAGAAGAATCTGTGTCTTTCTCTCTCTCTCTCTTTCTCCTTCTTTCCTTCCTTCCTTTCTTTCTTCTTTCTCTGCCTCTCTTTCTTTAGTCAGCTTTGGCTTTCTCCTCTGCCTGGCTGTTCTCATGATTGCTGGCTGGTGGGCCATAACAGCTGGGGTGCTTGCTTTCTTTTCTTCTCTTTGGTGTAAATGGGAATAACCACAGGCCCTCTCTCTAACCAGAAGCTGTGAGTTGTTTCCTTCATTCTGATTGGACACACTCAGGTCACCTGCCACTCTTGGACCAATAACAGATCTTAAGAGAGTGGAGGACTTTGATTGGCTTAGAAGATCAGGTGCATTTCCTGGGTCTGGGATCAATAATTGAAAAAAGGTAGGAAAATAACCAAACAGAACTGGGGCTCTGTTGGAAAGGTGGAAAGAGAGGGAAAGAGCTGGGGAGGAGACAAACGGTGTCATTACTCAGATCTTATAGCTTATCAAAAGAAGTAAGAAAACTGGATTTTAGATGAAATCTCACAATTTCAAATAAAGACATTTTTTTTTTCTAAAAACTCTGTGATGGTCAATAATGTGTGGCCCAGCTAAGCATAATTAGGCAAGATCTGAAGGCAGCCCTTGGGCCTCCAGTTTGGGGCAGTAAAATGAAGGAGGTGATGAGTGGATGGTATCTTTGGAGAAGGACAATCAGCATGGTCAAGAACTCTGGAATGAGAAACTCGCGGTGTCTTTGTTCTTTCGTCTCATGACTGCCTGGGAATAACACATGGAATAGATTTCAGTGGGCCCCCAATAGCACCTCAGAGACCTTTAAAAGGTCAAGAGCTTCCTTAAGAACTTAACTTACTACCTGAGAGTAACTTGGGTGCTACGAAAAATCAAGATTAATGTTCATTGGAAATTAAATCCTGCCTTTTTACCCTTAGGAAAATTCTAAATGTTAGCAGAAGCACGGATCAGCTGAGAAAGCTACAGGTTTTCTGTTCCAAAAATGCTTTTGTTGCTAATTAAAATTAGTCTAATTTTGAAATGATCACACCATTAAAGAGTATTTCAACTGATATTGATTTGATGATACCTACAAACATCTTAGAATAAAGAGGCTGGTGTTTCAGTATTATAAAGGTGCTCTGATTAAACATAGATCTATGAAACTGATGACATGAGCTCCTGATACTTTTTCATTCATTTTTTTCTCCCAGCATGAAATAATTACGAATACCTCACTCTATGCAATTCACGTTTATTTTATTTTTTTACAGGGATGGAGGATGGCTGGATAAAGTGCTAGTTCTTTGCTCGTCTATGATATTGCTCTGGCAATATCTTAATTAAGTCTAGAGTCAAGATGAAATATGTGTCCAAAGTATGTTTCTAATCCTTTCAAACTTGCAGTTTTGATGTGTGATCCTGGGCCAAGTCTTTAGAATGGTGTCTATTACGTCAATAAATCTTCTGAGGCATGTCAGCCAGAACATTGACACCTTTGGTGGGAAGGAGGGCTGGCTTTCAGAGAGGCTGGAGGTTGGGGGTGGGGAACAATCTCAGAGAGTTTTCTCTTTATTCCCTAGGGCAGGCCCTTTGCCACATTGTCTACTCTTCATAAATAAACTGTTCATTCGTGGCCACTTCCTTCTATTTGTTTGGCAAATCAACTCTACACCCTCAGTCAATCCAAACTCTAACCACCTGCAAATATCTACACTGACAGCTATTCCTTGCAGAATTCAAGTAAACATAGATCTTTCTCTGCTTTACCATTTGCAGAAGTTACCAACGATACCAACCATCTTGAAAGTCAAGCAAATTCCTCCAGCAGATTCTACCTTAGTCCATGCATTCAACAAATATTTATAGAGCCCATTCTCTGTGAGAGGTACTATTTGTGTTAGAAAGACATGCTAATCTTTCCCAGAAACAGCTTCACAAACACACCTGTAAATAACATTTTGCCAGGTATGTGGGCACCCCTTAGCCCAGTCAAGTCGATGTGTAGAGTTAACCATCAAGGCTACTTGAGATTGAAGGCTGGGGCAAGGCCCTCTGAGAAGTTCATTTCCAGGATGCCCATCCAGGCCTGGTGTCTGTGGGGCCCTCCCTCATGAAAATATGGCTGGCTGCTGGTCCTATGTGCCATCGCCACCCCTGGCCTCCAGCCCAGTGGCTGCTGTTCACCAAAGGCTGCCCTTTTTGGGAAGGCCCATCCAAACTAAATAATATGGAGCCAAATGGCCTTGAACTCATCACTGCAGCCTCAGATTTGGGCTATTCTCTGTGAACCTCATCTCTCCTCTGGTCATAGCAGAATTCTAAAATCTGGACTTAATTGTTGCAAGACGTGGGACACAGAACTGATGAATTAGGGAAGAATAAGGACTCTGGCAAAGAGTCAGACACGACCAAGTGACTGAACAACAATAACAACAAGGACAATAAGTATCAACAATTTCTGTATGTTGAGGTCTCTCAGAACCTTTAAAATATGTTGTCTCATTGAATCCTCCAAACAACTCTTTAGGGCAAATATTTAATCCCTCATTTTAGAAAAGGAAACCGAGGTTCAGAAGGGCTGAGTGACTTCTCTAAGGAGTCAGAGTTAACAGAGCCAGGACTTAGACTCCAGTCTGCACAGCCCAACCCCATGTGTCCCGACTGCACCCTGCTTTGTGCACACAGCCCCAACCACAGAATTTTGGGGGTCTCTTGGCTATCACCCTCGTGGCCATGCTGGGTCAACCCTTGTTATGCCTTGCTTCTCCAGGAAGACTTTGAGGATGACCAGTGTCAGAGCTGGAGTCTGAGGTCTGTGACTCCCAGCCTGCTTCTGGGGGAGCCTGGCAGGAGGGCAGCAACACCACCAGAACATTGCTGGTCACAGCCGCTCATCTAGGTGCACAGAAAACACTCCTCAGGGAAGGATTGGAGCTGGCTGTCCTGTGCTGATCCCTCCTCAGCAGCCAGGCTTGAGCATCCTCCAGTGAGTCTCCATAGTGATGATAACAACTATGAAGATTACCTCCCATTGGTCATTTTTTGGTGGACCTTTAAGGCTCAGAATTTCCTGTGTAGTATCTTAGCTCATTTCCCCTTCCACCTGTTGCTCCATGGCTAAGTCTGTTGCAATACATTTGTTTTCTAAGGAAGGGCACATTGACATGGATAAAAGCTCCCTCAAGAATCAACAGTCTTTCAGATGATGCAGAGGGCTGGGTCTTGGCCTGGCAGTAGAGAACTTTCTAGAGTTATTTTAAACATCTTCTCTTTAATACCTTGGGAAGTGTTCAACAAAGCCTGTTCCCTTTCCATTCATCTGAGCCTGGCTTCTGTCAGTTGCTGTGCTTTTCAAAATTGCTGCCAATCTCCCACTTCTTGAAGCAGTTAATTATCCAGTTGACTGTTGGTTTGAACAGATGAAAACCCAAATTGTGTAAGATCTCACCCATTTCTCTGCAAGTCAATTCTGTCAACATGTACCACAGCCCTGCAGCCTTGCCCAATGCAGGAGGGGTGGGATGGGGAAGAGGAAGCTGGGGGGGTCTCCCAAAGAGGAGAAAGGCCTGTGCCTTCTCTTGGAGATAGAATAGGGAGTAGCAACTCTGCTGTCAGCTCTGTTACTCACACAGTCCTGTAACAGGAGGGAAATGGGCAGGGCACAACTTTTGAAAAAATGACATAGCCCAAGGACACAGCATAAACCAATTAGAATCAAGGGGACCGAGATGGCAGACAAGACTAGAACTTGGTCCTCAATTAGTAAGTGAAATGACACACCCAGAGGTGCCATGACAGTTCCAAGGCACTGTTAAAAGACCAAGGTGTGGGCGCTGGCCCAGATCCTGGTATCTCTACCCCTTCCAAAAATGGTTGGAATAATCCACCCACTCATTAGCATATGAAATTACCCAGCCTATAAAAACTAACCACCCAAATTTCGGAGCCACATTTGTCCTCTGCGATGGCCCACATTCTGTCTGAGGAATGTGCTTCTCTCTGTATCTGAATAAATTCACTTCTTACCTATCACTTTGTCTCTCACTGATTTCTTTCTGCGATGTGACATCAAGAACCCTAGCTTCATTAGATCCTGAAACCAAGTACCATGGGTGTTGGCTAGGTTTGAGTCCCAGCCACATGGGTTCAAGTCCCAAGCAGGGTTTTGGCTGGGTTCAAGTCCCAGCCATGTGGGTTCAAGTCCCAATCTGAGGTAAATGGTTTCAGTCCTAGGATACAGCAAAGGGCTGCTGGAGGCACAAAGGGGAACAGAGCCATGCTGTGGGGAGAGGGGCTCTGGCAGCAAAAGGCTGGGAGGCCCAGCATGTGGCATAAGTCCTCTTGGAGGTGGTCACCATTAGCCCCACCATAGAACCACCTAGCAGACAAGCCACAAACTGGACAGCAATTATGCCAAAGAAGTTCTCACACTGTTATGAAAGTTCTGGGCCCACAACAGATATCCCAACCTGGGGATCCGGCAAAGGGACTGAGAAGCCCCAGGGAATTGGACTTTGAAGGGCAGTGGGATTTGATTACAGAACTTCCAGAGGACAGAGGAAATAGACTCCTGGAGAAAAAGCTATGACCAACCAGGACAGCATATTAAAAAGCAGAGACATTTCTTTGCTGACAAAGTTCTGTCTAGTCAATTTACAGTAGTCATGTATGGATGTGAGAGTTGGACTATAAAGAAAGCTGAGCACCGAAGAATTGATGCTTTTGCTTTTGAACTGTGGTGTTGGAGAAGACTCTTGAGAGTCCCTTGGACTGCAAGGAGATCCAACCAGTCAATTCCAAAGGAAATCAGTCCTGAATAATCCTTGGAAGGACTAATGCTGAAGCTGAACTTCAATATTTTGGCCACCCGATGTGAAGAACTGACTCATTGGAAAAGACCTTAGTGCTGGGAAAGATTGAAGGCAGGACGAGAAAGGGACAACAGAGGATGAGCTGGTTGGAATGCGTCACCAACTTGATGGACTTGAGTTTGAGCAGGCTCTGAGAATTGGTGATGGACAAGGAAGCCTGGTGTGCTGCAGTCCATGGGGTCACAGAGTTGGACACGACTGAGCAACTGAACTGAATCTATATGGAAAAACAATCTGAAAAAGGATGAATATATATATATATAACTGAAGCATTTTGCTGTATGCCTGAAACTAACATGACAGTGTAAATCAACTATACTCCAGTGTTAAATGAAAACTGAAAGAAAACAAAAAATACAAAGAAAGGAAATTGTGATACATACTACAACATGGATGAACCTTGAAGACATGATACTAACTGAAATAAATTAGTTACAAAGGGAGAAATCTGTATGATTCCAGATACATGAAGAAATTGATTGATAGAGCCAGGAAGAATGGTGTTTTCCTGGGGCTGGTGGGAGGAGAAATGGGAGATGTTTAATAGGTTTCAGTTTCAGTTTAAAATGATGATAAAGTTCTGGAGATGGGTGGTGGTGGAGGTTGCACAAAAATGTATATGTACTTAATGCCACTGAAGTGGCATTTAACTTTTCATTATGTAAAGTTTTTCAAAATAGACAAAAAGAAAGAAAAATAGAAAGTGGAGCAGGCTGCTTGATTCCTGTCACTAGAGACATTCAGGCAGAGGCTGCCTAACTCTGGACCTGGGGTCCTGGAGTGGAGCTCAGACATCAGATAAGGGTTGATCCACTGGAGTGTCAAGGTGACGTAGAGGAAAGGGTACTTTGAGGTCAGATACAAATAGATCAGAATCCCAACTCTGCATCTAATTATCTGTGTGCCTCATACAAGTTGCCTAAACTCTCTAAACCTGCCTTTCCTTATCTGTAAAATGGATATTCTGAAGACTACAGTGTAAGGGAATTGTGAGGACTGAATGAGATAATGTTCCCAGAAACAAATCCCCTGAGGAGCCTAGTAGAAAACAGGTCATAATAACAGATACAGACTGATCATGGGGAGATAAAGAATTCACAGATGACTCTGAAACATGAAGACACTCCAATTCACTCCAACAGGACACATGCAAATGAGGGCTACACTGAGATACCAGTTTTCATCTATCCAGTTGGAGAATCCAACGGTTGGAGAACACACGCTGCTGGAGAGGTTCTGGGGAGACAGCCATGGGTATCATTGGTCCAGGGCAAAATAATGCCCCATTGTGGAGGCAATTGGGCAATATTTCTCAAAATGAAAAATAAACATTCCTAGTAATCCAAGGATCTCACTACTGGGAATTTATCCCACAGATACACCTGCACATATACAAAATGGTATATTTACAAGGAAAACTTGTAATAACAAAAAGCTTAAAATAATAAGAGACTGCTTTAAATAAGTTCTCTGGTATCTACACAAGTGGAACAGTATACAGCTTGGAAAGGGAATGAAGAGGCTGAGCTAATTTACTAAATGACAAAAAGCACAGTTAAATAATGCACACAGAAAGCTGCTTTTATTGTAGTTGCTTCTTTATGCTCAAAGAGTACTGTGAGTATAAACAAGAAACCAATAAAAATAATTTCTTGTAGGTGAAGGGGCTGAGATGGGAGTGAGTCTTCCTGGATATATCTTTCTACATAAATTTTAATTTTAGATCATGTTGATGCATTAATTGCCTAAAACTTAATTTCAAAAATAAAGCAATGAAAACTAAACTTAAAGACCTATGAAATTATGCTGGAGACATAAAAGAAGCTTTAATGAATGAATTGATATATTATGTTCCTGTAGGGAAAGCCTCTGAAGATGTCAATTCTTCCTAAATTAATTAGTTAATTCAATTCATTTGTACTCAACATATAGAATCTGACAATGTTATTCTAATATTCATACAGAAAAAATGTTCCAGAATTGGCAAGAGAATTTTGGAAAAAAATAATGAGGCCTCTATGTTATCAAGAAATACCATTAAAAAAGTAACTAAAGCATATTTTGGATACAGCCATTATAGTGTAATATTACATAAGAGAACACAAATATATCAGTGAAAAAAGATAGACTGGAAACTAACATGTGTGTATGTGAAAACTTAGAATATTATAAAAAGGAAACTAGACTCATTTTTCATTAATAAAACTACACGCAAGTGGGTTAGAAATTTACACATTTAAAAGCAAAACTCTACAAATATAAAAATAAAATGTAGAATTTTTTTGTAGGCTTGGGTGAGGAAGGCCTTCCAAAGCAAGAGAGGAAACCAAGAAACATCAACAGAAAGAATAATCAGATTTTACCATGTAGAAATTAAAAAATCACCACAAATGCAGCTGCTTATATTTTCCAGTCATTTATCAATAATAAACAGAAATTGAAAATGAAAAAAATTATTTGCAATAGCATTAAGTTTCCATATCCCGAGAATAAACCTAAACAGGCTTCACACAGGAAAATATAAAATATTACAATAATACAAAGGATTTAAATAAGTTGATCTATATACTATGTTCAAAGGTTCAAAGATCTATATACTATGTTCAAATAGCTCAATATTTTAGCTATGTCAATTCTCTCTAAATGATCTATACGTGTAAGCAACCCAACAAAAAATACCAGGATTTTTTTTTTTTTAAGAAATTGACAAGTTGTTTGAAATTTTACTGAAAATATAAAGGGTGAAGAATAATCAAGAAACTCCTTAAAAGAAAGTGAGAGGACTGATTCTATTTGATAATCAGGATTATTATAAAGCTATAGCAATTAGGACTATGGTATTGGTTCAAGGTTGGGCAACTGGGGCCAATGCAATGGAAGAGAGGCCAGAGAGAAAATCAGATATATCTGGACACTTGACTGAAGACAAAAGACATGGTGCAGTGTGGGAATGTTGTCCTTCTCAAGAAATACTCCTGGGTTAACTGGATAACAATATGGGGGAAAATATGTAACTTGACTCCCTCCCTACCTCACATCCATCATACAAAAGTCGATTCCAGGCAGGTTGTAAATCTAAACATGAAAACAATATAGCTTCTAAGGAAAATATTGGAGAATATTCTTACAGCCCAGGGTAGAGAAGATTTCTTCAATAAGATATCCAAAGTCCTACCATAAAAGAAGACTGATAAACTGAAATACATCAAAATCTTTTGTTCTTTAAATGACATCATAAAGAGTCTAAAAGATAAATAACAGAGTGGGCGAATATATTTGTAACACAAATAGCCCATAGAGAACTTGTTGCCAGACTGTATAAAGAAGCTCTGCAAATCAATAAAAAATGACACACAACTGTGCCAATTATCAATTTATTGCCTCTTGATTCCAAATTCACTTTCTTCTCCCCTACTTTGTAATCCTGGAGCTGGGCTCTGCAAACTGCATTTCTGCCTTGCCAGCGGGCTCTGTGTCAGGCTCTTCTTGTAGGGGTCTTGAAAGAATACTGCAAGGATGAAGGAGAGACCAAGGTGTTTTACTTTTTCCTATATTTGCCCCCATTGGTGGTGAACTCAATGGAGAGGACTATAATTTCACTGCATCCCCAGGCTCTCTTGGTTCTAAAGTGGTCCTAGCAAACTTCATGTGGCACATTTCTGCAGCAGCCACATCCTCTCAGGATCTGAATAGAACTGCCATATAAGCCAGAAACTCCACTCCTGGATAGAAAAAAGCAAAAACACCAATTTTAAAAGATACACGGGCAATGTTCATAGTGGTATTACTTACTATTGCCAAGGTATGGAAGCAACCTTAGTATCCATCAACAGATGAATGGATAAAAAATATGTGCAAAGAGCTGGACACTACTGAATGACTGAACACGTGCACACACATACCCACGTTTTATCCAGTGGAATATTTGTTGTTGCTGTTTAGTCACTATGTTGTGTCTGACTCTTTTGCCAATCCCAGCTCATCAGTTTTCTCTGTCTCAGGCAAGAATACTCGAGTGGGTTGCCATTTCCTTCTCCAGGGGATCTTCTCTTCCCAGCCCAGGTATCAAACCTGTGTCTCCTGCTTGGTAGGCAGATTCTTAATCAGGGAATCACCTGGGAAGCCCAGTGGAATACTGATCAGCCATAAAAAGTGAAATGCTACCACTTTTCAACAACATGAATGAATTTGGAGAGTATTATGCTTAGTGAAATAAGTTAGACAGAAAAGGACAGATGATATATAATAATCACTTAAGTGGAACCTAAAAAAGAAAAGAAAGAAACAGGCTCAGAGATATAGGAAAAAACTAGTGGTTACCACTGGGGAGACGGAATGGGAGAGGGCAACAATGGGAAAGAGAATTAAGAGGCAAAAACTATTATGTATAAAATAAGTAAGCTACCAGGAAATATCATATAGCATAAGGAATATTTGTTGTTGTTCATTCGTTCAGTAGTGTCTGACTCTTTGCGACCCCATGGACTACAGCAAGCCAGGCTTCCCTGTCCTTCACCATCTCCTAGAGCTTGCTCAAACTCATGTCCATTGAGTCAGTGATACCATCCAACCATCTCATCCTCTGTCATTCCCTTCTCCTCCTGCCTCCAATCTTTCCCAGCATCAGGATCTTTTCCAATGAGTTGGCTCTTAGCATCAGGTGGCCAAAGTATTGGAGCTTCAGAGTCTGTATCAGTCCTTCTAATGAATATTGAGGATTGATTTCCTTTAGGATGGACTGGTTGGATCTCCTTGCAGTCCAAGGGACTCTCAAGAGTCTTCTCCAACACCATATTTCAAAAGCATCAATTATTCAGCATTCGGCCTTCTTTATGGTCCAAGGTCCAAGGAATATGGCCAATATTTTATGACTATCAATGGAGTATAACCTTTAAAAATTGTACATCAATATCTTATACACAAACAACATATAATATTGTACATCAACTCTAAATACTAATAGAAAAACAGTAGAATGGATGAACACTATATGGCATAGTTCTTAAATGCAACAATAAAAGTCTACATTTGCATGCAAAATGTGGATGAATTTCACAAGCATGGTACTGACCAATAGCAACAAGGACTCAGACACAAAAAAACAGAGGGTGTATAATTCCCTCATATAAATTTTATAAAGGCAAAATTCATCTTTTGATAGTTACTGTTGCTTTGAGTGGAGGAACCAAATGGTAATGGAGAGGGTGAAAGAAGGGCTTCTTGGGGGTGTAAATGGTCTATTTCTTGGCCTAGTTTGTGGTTGCATAGATGTGTTTACTTTATGATAATTGATTGAGCTCAACACTTTTACTTATGTACTTTTTTGCATTTGTATTATTTTCCAATTAAAAAGTAAATAAAAAGAGAAAAAGAAAAGTGGCAGGTTGAGATAAAATACTCTATTTATACCAGCAAAACTTTAATATCCAAAATATATAAAAGGTTTCTAAATAGAAAAGACAAACCATCTAAAAGAAAAATGAGTGGAGTGTAATAAATAATTCACATACTACATACAATTGGCCAATGTACTCTGGCAGAATCCCTCAGTTTCACTAGAAACGTGGGATGTATGTCCTCAAATACCAATGAACACCCACTTGAATGGCAAAAGACTGATAAAATGTTGGTGGGGATATGGATAAATAGGTACTTTATTATCAGAATGAAAGTGAAAATTTGACTAATGTTGGCTCAACATTTCCCTTTTAGCAATTCTAAAGTAAGGACCACACATTCAAAAGATGTAAGTGAAAGAGTGTTCACTACAGCATTGTGTATAATATGAAAGAAAATGGAAAATTAAATGTTCATTAGTTAAAAAAAATCAAATATATCTATACAATGGAAGACTGTGTGGCTGATAAAAATAATAATGGGACTTCATTTGGCTTGATATGACAAAATCTGCTGTAAAGCTAACTCAAAAAAGCAACTCTCGGATCAGTGCATTAAAAGCTATGACATTAAAAGAATTAAAGACATAAGGTATGTTTGTAAAGGATACCTTTCTATAGGTTTATGTACTACTTCAGTATGTTATCAGAATTTTTTAATGGTCCAAGTAAAGCATTATTAAAAAATAACCATATGAATTTAATGGTGATGGTTTAGTCATTAACTTGTGTCCAACTCTTGTGACCGCATGGGCTGTAGTCCACCAGGCTCCTCTGTCCATGGCAAGAATTCTGGAGTGGGTTATCATTTCCTTCTCCAGGGATCTTCCCAACCCGGGAATCAAACCCAGGTTTCCTGCATTGCAGGCAGATTCTTCGCTGACTGAGCTGTGAGGGAAGCCACCATGAGGAAGGTAGCAGGACCCCCCTGGGTGACAGTTCTGTTTTTTCCTGATACCCAAGGCAGACTCCATGCTGCTGCTGCTGCTGCTGAGTCGCTTCAGTCATGTCCGACTCTGTGCGACCCCATAGACGGCAGCCCGCCAGCCATGCTAGAAATAACCAACCTCCATGAGGCTTCCTTGGTGGTTCAGATGATAAAGAATCTGCCTGCAACACAGGACACCCAGGTTTGATTCCTGGATCGGGAAGATCTGTTGGGGAAGGGAATAGCAACCCACTCTAGGATTCTTGCCTGGAGAATGCCATGGACAGAGGAGTCTGGAGGTCTGCAGTCCATGGAGTCGCAAACGGTCAGACCCAACTGAGCCACTAACACTTTCACTTTCACATACCCATAATAATTTGAACCAACAGGATTTGGGAGGCAGGAAGAGACCCTTGGACAGCAAGGAGATCAAACCAGTCAATCCTAAAGGAAATCAACTGTGATTATTCATTGGAAGGACTGATGCTGAAGTCGAGGCTCCAATACTTTGACCACCTGATATGAAGAGCTGACTCACTGGAAAAGATCCTGATGCTAGGAAAGATTGAGGGCAGGAGAAGGGGGCAACAGGATAAGATGGTTGGATAGCATCTCTGACTCAATGCACATGAGTTCAAGCAAACTCTGGGAGATAATGAAAGACAAGGAAGCCTGGTGTGTTGCAGTCCACGGGGTCTCAGAGTCAGACATGACTGAGCGACTGAAACAACAAAGGAGGGAACAGGAATTCCTATCTAAGGAAGAAATTTCTTAGCCCTGAGCTAATTTATTCTTGGTCTACTTCATGGTCTGGTATATCTACTGGTACCATCCTCCATCTGCTTAGGGATGGTGAAAGGTCTTCCTCCCTAGACAAATTCTGAAGCTGTCCAGCAGAAATATAATGTGAGCTTGTATGTAATTTTTGATTTTCCAGTAGCCACATTAACAAAGAAAAAGGTGAAATTAATTTTAATAATATGTTTATTTAACCCAAGATAACAAAACTATTATTGTCTCAACCTATTATAAATATAAAAGTATTAATGAGATATTTTATGTTCTGTTTTTTTGTAAAGTCTTCAAAATCTGGTGTGTACTTTATACTTACAGTACATCTAAATTTGAATGTTAAAGTTTTCTTGATCTGTATTTTGATTTCACAAAATTTACAGTTGTAAAAGTAGATTCAAATACCTAAGCTATTCCAAATGTATTTTAATATATTTAGAAATATTCAATAGCTGAATCAAGTATCAGGCATTTAGTTTTATTTTAAACAAAATAAAGCAAGTTTTCTCAGTTGCCCTAGCCATATTTCAAGTGCTCAGTGCCCACATGTGGTCAGTGGCGTGGTATCAAATTGCCCGGGTCTAGGCTAGCCCCTCCCTGTGGTCCTGGAGGTGGCTCCCTTGACCATGTGCTGGGACTGCAGCTCTTCTTTGCATCCTGAACACGTGGCGCTCCAGACACTGGGAGAACCTGGTGAACACTGGAGAACAGCCAACCTCCAGGGTGGGCAGATGGTCTCGGGCACCTGGGTGCATGATATTTACCCAGCAGCACTGGAACTGCTGTGAAGAGATGGTGAAGATGAGCAAGGGGCCTTGTGGGCTGTGAAAGACCTCTGCACGGGGACTGCATTCCTGGGGAATGAGCCTGACCTTGGGATGAACCCAACAGGATGACCTAAGCTGAGATTTCACAATGCGGCCGGCAGCGGGGACCAGGTGGTGGCAGCAGCTGGGAGCTCTCTGCGGTCTGTGCACTGGAGGGGACCTCAGCCTCTCTGAGTAAATTAGCTCCTGCTGAGGGCAAGTCTGGGCCCACAGGGGAAACTGAGGAAACCCTCAGCCCTGCCCTGCACCAAAGTCTCTTAGCTTGTTAGCCAAGACAAATTGCAAGGGCGTCAGCATCATCACACGTCTAGTGCACTCACATCTGAGGCAGAACTGAAAGGCAGATTTTTCCACATCTTGAAAAGCTCCTTTTGTCTTCCTTCCTTCCTTTCCTTCTCTCTTGGATTTCCTTCTTTCTTTCTCTCTCTCTTTCCTTCCTTTCTTTCTCTCTCTTTCTTGTCAATACTGAAGCCTCTGTTCAAAAGCCATTCTTGAGAACCCTGCAGAAGCCTCTCTCTGAGCTCTGGCCTGGGAAGACCACACACTTCCATCAATATTATGGGTTCCATTTTGGTGAAATTGACATTTTATGAATTAATTCATCTCTATGATGTGCCAAATGTGTGCCATGGATGCAGCCAAATACAAAACATGGCCCTTCTCTTTTAGCAACTCACAGTTCAGTGAGTGGCCAAGGGAGCTTTCTTTTTGTTGCGCCACCTTGGCCGCACAGCACTAATGGCTGGGACACACCTCAGAGGTTCTGAGTTTAATTGGTTTCAGGTACAGACATGGCACTGGGGTTTTGAAAGCTTCCTAGATGATTCTCACGTGCAGTCTGGGTGAGCACCACACATTGGAGTCAATCAACTCAATGACCTCAGGGGCCATCAACTGTGTTCTAGGAATTCTGATTGCATCCCAGGAACTCTGTATTCAATGCAGCCAAAGTGAATCTTTAAGTATGGAGTAGGTCATAGCCTTCCCCTCTTCAAAACCCTACCATGGCTCCCCATTCCCCACTAGGTAACAACCAGAGCCCTGTATATCGAGACACACAAGGGCCCGTACGATGGGCTCGACATTGCCAGTCTTCCCCGTTGCTACCCTCTTCTCTGACTGTACTGAATTCCTTGCTGGGCCTTGAGCATTCATCTTGGCTCTTCCCAGTGGCTGGGATAACCATCCCTCAGGAAACCACGTGGCCAACTTTCTCAGCTCCTTCACACTTGTGATGGTTAATTTTACATGTCAACTTGACTGAGTTAAGGGGTGCCCAGATAGCTGGTAAAGCATTATTTCTGGATGTGTCTGTGAGGGTTTCTTCAGAAGAGATTAGCATTTGAAAGAGAAGCATCAGTGAAGATCACTGTCACCAGTATGGGTGGGTATCATCCAAGCTTTTGAGGTCCTGAATAGAGCAAAAAGGCAGAGAAAGAAGGAATTTACTCTCTCTGCTAGAGCTGCTGTATCTACCTCCTCCTGCCCTTAGACATAAGCATTCTTGGTTCTCAGGCCTTTGGACTCAGAAGTGGACTTAATAATGCCATTGGCTCTCCTGTTCTCAGCTCCTTGGGTTTGGACTGGAATCCACTACCAGCTTTTGTGGGCCTCCAGCTTGCAGTCAACAGATCATAGCACTTCTCTGCCTCCAGAATTGTGTGAACCAGTCGCTTTTAGTCACTCACTTCCTATGTGTCTATACATTTCCTATGGGTTCTGTTTTTCTGGGGAACCCTGACTAATGTGCCACCAATGCCATTATTTTCTCAGTGAGGCTATTCCTGATTCCTCTGTTCTTTCACCCCGCTCTCTCTTTTTCTATGGCGCAAGTCACCTTCTAACGTACTATATAATTTTCTTATCAGCAAAATCTATTAATTTTTCCTATGTCTTCTGCTAGGGATGCTTGTCTGCTTTGTTCGCTGATGTATCCTTGGTTCCTAGGGTGTAAATATTTATTAAATACAGAAGAAGCTGCAGAGCTCTAATTAGGACAGATTTCGGAGTAAATAAAGGTCATCTTACATGTTTAATGTTCCCCATCTGAATACTGACCAAAAAGATAAAAGAACTAAAGAAAGAGTGATAAGCTAGCACTTCACTGGAAAACAGGGAAGGTGTGCCCTATGAATAGGCCCGAAACTGCAAGAAGTTACTGCTGAACATAGCACAGAGAGATCAAAAATGAAGAAAACGACTCCTCAGCCTAACTGAGAAAGCAGTTAGGTGTCATGTGAATAGAGGAGATCATGGCAGAATCTACCCAAATGCCTGCATTTTAAATGGTGAGAAGAGAAGTGTGGGCAGGTCAGGTCATGAGATGGATGTGAGCTCCACGTCTTTGCACTATTGTAGACTGACACCCTGGGAAGAAGCTGCTCCAGGAAGTATTAATACAAGGGTAAGTTCAGTTCAGTTCAGTCGCTCAGTCGTGTCTGACTCTTTGCGACCCCATGAATTGCAGCACGCCAGGCCTCTCTGTCCATCACCAACTCCCGGAGTCTACCCAAACCCATGTCCATCGAATCGGTGATGCCATCCAACCATCTCATCCTCTGTCGTCCCCTTCTCCTCCCGCCTCCAATCCTACCCAGCATTAGGGTCTTTTCCAATGAGTCAACCCTTCGCATGAGGTGCCCCAAGTATTGGAATTTCAGCTTCAACATCAGACCTTCCAATGAACATCCAGGATTGACCTCTTTTAGGATGGATTGATTGGATCTCCTTGCAGTCCAAGGGACTCCCAAGAGTCTTCTCCAACACCACAGTTCAAAAGCATCAATTCTTCGGCACTCAGCTTTCTTCACCGTCCAACTCTCACAACCATACATGACCACTGGAAAAACCATAGCCTTGACTAGACGGACTTTTGTTGGCAAAGTAATGTCTCTGCTTTTAAATATGCTATCTAGGTTGGCCATAACCTTCCTTCCAAGGAGTAAGCGTCTTGTAATTTCATGGCTGCAGTCACCATCAGCAGTGATTCTGGAGCCCCAAAAAATAAAGTCTGACACTGTTTCCCCATCTATTTCCCATGAAATGATGGGACCAGATGCCATGATCTTAGTTTTCTGAACGTTGAGCTTTAAGCCAACTTTTTCACTCTCCTCTTTCACCTTCATCAACAGGCTCTTTAGTTCTTCTTCACTTTCTGCCATAAGGGTGGTGTCATCCGCATATCTGAGGTTATTGATATTTCTCCCAGCAATCCTGATTCCAGCTTGTGTTTCTTCTAGCCCAGCGTTTCTCATGATGTACTCTGCATATAAGTTAAATAAGCAGGGTGACAATATACAGCCTTGACGTACTCCTTTTCCTATTTGGAACCAGTCTGTTGTTCCATGTCCAGTTCTAACTGTTGCTTCCTGACCTGCATACAGGTTTCTCAAGAGACAGGTCAGATGGTCTGGTATTCCCATCTCTTTCAGAATTTTCCACAGTTTATTGTGATCCATACAGTCAAAGGCTTTGGCATAGTCAATAAAGCAGAAATAGATGTCTTTCTGGAACTCTCTTGCTTTTTTGATGATCCAGCGGATATTGGCAATTTGATCTCTGGTTCCTCTGCCTTTTCTAAAGCCAGCTTGAACATCTGGAATTTCACGGTTCACGTATTGCTGAAGCCTGGCTTGGAGAATTTTGAGCATTACTTTACTAGCATGTGAGATGAGTGCAATTGTGCAGTAGTTTGAGCATTCTTTGACATTGCCTTTCTTTGGGATTGGAACGAAAACTGACCTTTTCCAGTCCTGTGGCCACTGATGAGTTTTCCAAATTTGCTGGCATATCGGGTGCAGCACTTTCACAGCATCACCTTTGAGGATTTGAAATAGCTCAACTGGAATTCCATCACCTCCACTAGCTTTGTTCGTAGTGATGCTTTCTAACGCCCACTTGACTTCACATTCCAGGATGTCTGGCTCTAGGTGAGTGATCACACCATCATGATTATCTGGGTCGTGAAGATCTTCTTTGTACAGTACAAAAGAGCAAATGTAAAAATCCCAGATATAAAAGGCTCTCTGAGTAAAACACAATTCTAAAAGACAGATGTACCCCAATGTTCTTTGCAGCACTATTTACAATAGTCAGGACATGGAAGCAACCTAGATGTCCATCGACAGATGAATGGATAAAGAAGTTGTGGCACATATATATTGTTGAATATTACTCAGAAATAAGAAGGAATGCATTTGAGTCAGTTCTAGTGAGATGGATGAACCTAGAACCTGTTACACAGAATGAAGTCAGAAAGGGAACAACAAATATCGTATATTAGCACATATATGTGGAATCTAAGAAAGTGGTACTGCTGAACCCATTTGTAGGACATCAGTAGAGACACAGACATAGAGAACAGACTGTGGACACAGTCGAGGAAGGAGAGGGTGGGACGAATTGAGAGTGTAGCGTTGAAACATATAATTATCATATGTAAAATAGTGCAAATTTGCTGTATGATGCAGGGAGCTCAACTTGGTACTCTGTGACAATCTAGAGGGTTGGGATAGGGTGGGAAATGGGAGGGAGGTTCAAGAGGGAGAGGACATGTGAATACTTATGACTGATTCACGTTGCTATATGGCAGAAACCAACACAACACTGTAAAGCAATTATCCTCCATTTAAAAGTAAATAATTTTTTTTAAAGACTCTTTGTGACAGCCACGACCCTTCTCAAGGTAGTGAACTGTGGGGTCAGGAAATAGGCCAGATGAAATGACATCCTATACTGAAAGTAGACTCAAATCTAAAGAGAAACCATCACATGAAAAACTGATCTGTGGTGGATGGTTTTAGCGAATACAAAGAGGGAGCCATAGCAAATTGTGATTTCCCTGCTATGACTGTCTCCTAGCATCCTCCCTACTCCTCTCTAGCTGCATTATGACTAAGCAGGTTTGCAAACTATGTCAGCTCCTCTTCCAGTTTCAGATCTGTAAGTGTCCAGGTGGTGAGGGGGGGATCAGAGGAGAATTTGCTCACGCTGTTTGGGGCACATATCTAGTTTGGGTAGACATCTTCTTGTTTTAGCTTGAATAATATGACCAAAAATGGCACCTTTGAAAAGACTCTGCATTACTTAAACAGAAGAATATGGCAATTATAACATACTTAAAATATACTGTATTGTTTACCATGCGCTTTCAGTTAAATTCAGAAAAAAATGAACTCTGTAAAATGAGGTGAAAGATAAAATAGTGAGCCAAAATATTGAAATATATTAGGGGTCAGTAAAAAAAGCAAATAAAATAAAAATGTAGGCAAAAATGACATTTTAGAAGCATTAAATTGCAGAAATGACACAAAAGAGGATAAAACCAGTGATACAGAGAACAAACACAATAAGCTTTAAGAGGGCATAATTTTCTTTTTGGGTTGAGAAGATAGATGTTCTAAGGGTCAAGAAGATAAATAAGGAGAAGATAAAACAAATATACAAATATTCTTTCAAATATTCAGTAATCCATATAGACACCTTTCACAATCCCAGGAAAAAAAAATATTTGAGATATAGGAAGAAACAGTGAAAAAAAAATGCACAAAAAGCAAAAGAAAAACAAAACCCACTGCTATTCCTAAAGAAGAAATCAGAAAAATATAACTGAATCAATTATCAAAGATATAATAGAATAAATCTCTTGGATGAACAGAAACATAAATCTAAAAATTCACATGGCTAAATGTTTACAAGGTTAATAAAAAGTGATCCATTCCTGTACATAACTCTGGTGAAATATTTTTATTTCAAAGGGAAAGAACAACCGGAGAAAAGGAGAGAAAATGCCAGTTATAACAGGATAAAAATTATGCTATTTTCTAGCTTGTGCTCTGCAGTATACGGGTAAAAGAACAATGAAACTAGATTCACTCTTTTCTAACAATATGGTGGACTTAATGTTGGAGAAAAAAACACATTTGCTACAGAAGATTTAAAAATGTGTGATAGAATATTTAAAAGCCACCTAAGCAGGGTAGGGAGACAAAATCTGTGCATGTTCAAGGTGGGTGGTCAGATCAGAGGCAGCTATATATAGCCAGCAACTCTCTAAAGCAAACTAGGAAAAAAACAACCCCACAGAGAAAATGAAATACCCTTCTGTCTTTGGCTCTAGATGGAGGGAATAAAAAGAAGAAAGATTCTTCCAAGAATTTTTAATATAAATCATTGCATGAGTTTGGGACTTGAATTCACACTACCAGTGTGGCCTGAAATTCCCCAAGAAACTTTAGTTTAAAGTAGCTTCAGGTTGGCAATATTCATATGTGTCTAGCAGAGCTAAATGAAATATTCTTTGGAAGAACCACTTTAAACTTAGGTCTCAAAAATCTCCAATAGATAAAATTCCAGAAAACATGCACTCGTAATCAAAAATTACAGATCACATGAGGAAGTGAGCCTCCATAGCAAGAATTAGCAGAATACAAACTACAGAATGATCAGACATTCAAAACCCGTAGTTGCTGCACTGATAAAATTCAGAATATTTAAAACTGTGTTTATTAGGATTAAATAAATAAAGGAGAGTTTCGAAAGTGTAAGTATGAAACTAACAACTGTAAAAGATTACTAGAAATGTCTGAAAAAATTAGTAGAATTTCTAGGAATTAAGACCTTTACACACAGATTAAACAGACATAGAGTATAGGGTGTGAAAATCTAACATATGCCTCCTCAGAGTTCCAGAATAAATATATTAAGAGAATTGGAGGAGAGACAATATTCAAAGATATAATGTCTGCAAATCTTTGGAAATGATAAAAAATTCGAATCATCAGATTGAGGAAGCTCAACTACTCCCAAAGAGAATGAATATGAATAAAGCTACATCTGTAAAACCCTTCAGACAAAGAGTAAAACCTTAAAAGTGACCAGAAACAAAGAAAAATACTAAGTAGAAATGATAACTACAGTGACATTTGACTTACCAGCAGAAATGCTAGAAGCCAGGAAATGGAAAAATCTTAAAATTCTGAGAAAAATGACTCTTAAATTAGTATTTCTGAGTATGAAATTATATCTTGCAAGAAATAAGATGAAATAAATATATATTGTAGTAAAGAATGGCTTGTAGAATTTTGAGCTTCCCTGGTGGCTCAGATGGTAAAGAATCTGCCTGCAGTGTAGGAGATCCCAATTCCATTCCTGGCTTGGGAAGATTCTCTGGAGAAGGGCATGGCAACCCATTCCAGCATTCTTGCCTGGAGAATCCTCTAGGCAGAGGAGCCTGGCGGGCTATAGTCCATAGGGTCACAAAGAGTCAGACACGACAGAGTGACTAACACTTTTGCTTTTTTTTTTGCAGTTTTAAAAGAATAAACTGTTTAAAAAGACTGTCTAAAGGCCATTATTTATCATCCAGAAAAAAGGTTTGAGAAGTAGGACTGAAGGGTGAGCAAGAAAATGATATATATATATGGGTATATCTAATTAAACAATGACCATTTAAAACAATATTATGATTTCTAAATTGTTCAGTACAAACTGAGTAAAAATAAAAAGCTGGGGGAAATAGCAGACATTAGTGATAGGTACTAAATATTCTAAGATGATTGTATCATTTTGGAAGAGGATAAAGACTGGTTAACCAGAAGAGTAAGAAAACAGGATAAAATCAATCATCTAAATTAAATATATGTAAAAGGATGAAAATAACAAAGAAAAGAAGGAAAAAATTAAAAAATAAATTATAGAGCTAAAGCCAATTATATCAATTTTCACAACAAATGTAAATGGACTAAACTTTCCAGGTAAAGGACAAAGATTTTTTGGTTGCATTTAAATGAAAAAAAAAAAAGGAGAAATATTTAAAACATTCAGACTTGGAAAGGCTAAAAGTAAAAAGATGAAGAAGGATATACTAGGTAAGCACTAAGCAGTGAAAATGGAGCTGATGAAACAATATAAACCTTAGAAAAGCTAGAAAAACCTTATTGAATATAAAATGTATAACCCCATATTGAGTTCTAAGTGTCTCTGAATTTAATGCCGTAGCTTTACAGTACGGAAATAACAGTGATCACAACTAGAGGGAGAATCCAACCAGTCTATCATCAAACCAGCAGATTTGAATACATTCCTTTTATTAAATAATAGATTAGGTACAAAAATAAATCATTGAAGATGTAGGAAATCTGAACTAAACTAACAAATCTGTATAAATATAAAATAACTCTCTTTAAAAGTAATTTTTCTTTTCAGAAATAAGTGAAATATTTATAAAAATAAAACACAAGTAGTAACATGCAAAATTTTAAATAATTAAACAGTATATTAAATACAAACATTTCACATATAGCATATATAATAGGTATATAACTATTGAATATACTAACCATAGTTATGTATAGTTATATAATCTCATAATCTATGTAAAGGCAAGAAAGTTGCATATAAAGAGAAATTTATATCATTTGCATTAGAAATGAGTTAAATATTAAAGGTAGAATAGAAATTAATACAATAAAGCCAGAGTTATACTAGAGAGGTTTAAACGAAGCTAATAATTTTTCATTTCAAAATGGAATCTAGAAAAAATGGTACTAATGAACCTATTTGCAGGGCAAGAATAGAGACTCAGATGCAGAGAATAGACTTGTGGACTTAGTGGAGGAGGGCGAGGGTGGGACAAACTGAGAGTAGTATTGACATGCATACACTACCATGTGTGAAGTAGATGCTAATGAGAAGCTGCTGTATAGCACAGGGAATCTGACTTGGTGTTGTGATGACTTAGGTAGGTGGGATGGAGGGAGAGAAGCTCAGGAAGGAAGGGATATATGTATACTTGCAGCTGATTCACATTGTTGTACAGCAGAAGCCAACACGACGTTGTAAAGCAATTATCCTCTGATTAAAAATAAATTTTAAAAAATGAAACATAAAATAAAAGGCTAATAAAAATAGACCAATCTAGTAAGATGAATCATTAAAAAAACAGAGATAGATGGCACAAATAAAATAATTTTAGGGATGAAAAAGGAAAGAAAAACTACAGATCAAACAGAAATTAAAAGAAAAAAGTTTATTTTTTTCAACTTTATGGCAACATTTTGGAGATTTAAGTGAAATGGACAAATTTATTAACAAATCAACCAATCTGATCAAAGAAATATTAAATTTTAGTAATCCTATACCCATTAAATAAATTGAATCGATAGTTAAAAATTCCCCCACAAGGGAAACGTTAGACACAGGTGATTTTAAAGGTAATTTTTACCAAATACCAAAGAAACAAATACTACAAAAGCTTTATAAACAGAAAACAAAAACAGCATGAAGTTCTCTTAGTTCATGTGCCAAGCACAATAAGTGTATCAAAATAAGACAAGAACAACATAGAAAAGTAAAGTTATAGGCCAATCTTACTTAGGAATATGGAGTTAAATGCTACCCTCTCCACCAAAAAACAGTATGTAAAAAAAGAAAATGTAAAATGACCAAACTAGTTTCCAGAATGAAAAGTGAGTATAAAATTATGAAATTTATAAAGGCTATTCACCACATTAAATTAAAAGTATCTTAGAGTACTTCTCTCTGATTACAGTTTTTTCCTATTTCTAATTCAAATTTATTACTGTTTGCTTCTTACATTTTGAAGTAAGTTTTTTTGTGTACATTTACTTTAGAAATGTGATACTGTCCCTTGGATTCATCTCTTTATCTTTATGAAATGTCTTTATTTTTAGTAGTGTTTCTTGTTTCTAAATCTAGTCTGCCTGGTGTTAGTATAGCAACATCAGCTTACTTCTCATCCTTGTAACAGTTTTGTGTTCTTACGCTTAAAGTTGTGAGTCTTTAAACAGGATATAGTTACATTTTTGTCTTTATATACAGTGTGACTATCTTTGTTAACTGGAATATTTATTCATTTTGTTTAATGTGATCACTTATTTGTTTATTTCCTTCATGTTACTACTTGTTTTCTTGTAGTTCACGTGTTCCATGTTTCTTTGCCTCTCTTTTCTTGATTTATTTTGCATTAATAAAAACCTTCTCATTATTCATTTTCTCTTCTTTATTAGCTTACTTATTTATAATTTTATTCTTCTTGTAGTTGCTCTAGAGATTACAACACCTTTCCTTGATATATTCAGAGAAGGCAATGGCACCCCACTCCAGTACTCTTGTCTGGAAAATCCCATGGACAGAGGAGCCTGGTGGGCTGCAGTCCATGGGGTCACGAAGAGTTGGACACGACTGACTTCACTTTTGCTTTTCATTTTCATGCATTGGAGAAGGAAATGATGACCCACTCCAGTGTTCTTGCCTGCAGAATCCCAGGGACGGAGGAGCCTGGTGGGCTGCCGTCTATGGGGTCGCACAGAGTTGGACGCGACTTAAGCAACTTAGCAGCAGCAGCAGCAGCCTTGATATTTTGCCATATGATGCAAACTGTTACTTTTACATTTCCGTCATAGTGCTCAAAGTGTGGATTTCTTGCATTTTGAAATTTTGTTGTCATATATTTTAATTCTGCATGTTTAAAACTCTGCAAGATATTATTATTGTTCTATACAGTCATTATTGGTCAATGTGCGTTCATATTCATCTATATGTTTACCCTTTGATTTTGTGCTTAATTTCTTCATACATTTCTGTGATTCCCTGCAAGATATTTTATTTTTCTTTTTTTTAAGTCCAAAGATCTCTAATTAGTGTTAATTCTTCTTGGAGTTTACAGAACTTGAATCTGTCTTTCAACAGTTTTGTAAATTCACCAGAGAAGATGAGAAATGTGTTGAGTTTATGCAGGAATTCCTGTACCACACCAGTAGGAGAAAATTTGGGGGAGAATACCAACAAAGAGGGGACTTCCCTGGTGGCTCATACGGTAAAGCGTCTGCCTCCAATGTGGGAGACCCGGGTTCAATCCCTGGGTCGGGAAGATCTCCTGGAGAGGGAAATGGCAACCCACTCCAGTATTCTTGCCTGGAAAATCCCATGGACAGAGGAGCCTGGCAGGCTACGGTCCTTGGGGTCGCAAAGAGTCAGACACGACTGAGCAACTTCACTTCACTTCATTTCACCAACAAAGAAATAATAAGGAGAATTGTCAGATTGGTTGGATTCAAATAAAGTTAACCATAAAATGATCAGGATTCATTTTTATCTATCATCTATCTATCTATCTATCTACATTATTTTGGGGGCCTCGAAAATCACTGCAGATGGTGAATGCAGCCATGAAATTAAAAGACGCTTACTCCTTGGAAGGAAAGTTATGACCAACCTGGACAGCATATTAAAAAGCAGAGACATTACTTTGTCAACAAAGGTCCATCTAGTCAAGGCTATGGTTTTTCCAGTAGTCATGTATGGATGTGAGAGTTGGACTGTAAAGAAAGCTGAACACCAAAGAATTGATGCTTTTGAACTGTAGTGTTGGAGAAGACTCTTGAGGGTCCCTTGGACTGCAAGGAGATCGAACCAGTCCATCCTAAAGGAGATCAGTCCTGGGTGTTCATTGGAAGGACTGATGTTGAAGCTGAAACTCCAATACTTTGGCCACCTGATGCTAAGAGCTGACTCATTTGAAAAGACCCTGATGCTGGGAAAGATTGAGGGCAGGAAGAGAAGGGGATGACAGAGGATGAGATGGTTGGATGGCACCACTGACCCAATGGACATGAGTTTGGGTAAACTCCGGGAGTTAGTGATGGACAGGGAGGCCTGGCGTGCTGTGGTTCATGGGGTCACAGAGTCGGACATGACTGAGTAACTGAACTGAACTGAACTTATACATATATATATATATATATATATATATATATATATATATATATATATATACACACACATACACATGTATATGGGTTTCCCTGGTGTCTCAGATAAAAAAACAGCCAGGAATGCAGGAGACCTGGGTTTGATTCCTGGGTTGGGAAGATGCCCTATAGAAAGGAATCTCTACCCACTGTAATATTCTTGCCTGAAGAATCCCATGGACAGAGGAGCCTGATGGACTACAGTCCATTGGATTGCAAAGACACAACTGAGCAACTTTCACACACATATACGTGTGTGTGTGTGTGTGTGTGTATGTATATATATATATATATATATAACTATTTAAAATATTTTATATATTTACCAAAATAATAAATGTGTAGTTATAACAGTGTCAAAGGGCTCTTTAGTTTATCTTAGTTTCTACTTAGACATTCCTGACCTGACCTATAGGAGTAGTAGTGCTCAGTCATGTACGACTATTTGTGACCCAATGGACTGTAGCTTGGCAGGTTCTGTCCGTGGGATTATCCCGGCCAGAATACTGGAGTGGGTTGCCATTTCCTTCTACAGATTATCTTCGGTGATGCCATCCAACTGTCTCATCCTCTGCCATCCCCTTGATTTCTTGTTTTATTAGTTAGATTTTTTTTGTTTTCTCATATCCACTCCCCATTTTACCTTATCTTGATTAAATACCTCCTCTTGATTCTATGGATTAGCTAATCAATATATCTACATCATAATTTGTAGTTAAATCAGTAATTAATGTTTATATTAATTAATTTATATTAATTAACATTTATATTAATCAACCCTGAATATTTGCTGGAAGAACTGATGCTGAAGCTCCAATACTTTGGTCAGCTAATTTGAAGAGCTGATTCATTGGAAAAGACCCTGATGCTGGGAAAGATTGAAGGCAGGAGGAGAAGGGGATGACAGAGGATAAGATGTTGGATGGCATCACTGATTCAATGGGCATGAGTTTGAGCAAACCCTGGGAGACTGTGAAGCGCAGGGAAGCCTGGCATGCTCCGTCCATGGGGTTGCAAAGAGTCAGATGCGACTGAGCGACTGAACAAAACAACAAATTTTGATATTAATACGACCATATTGCTTTCTGCCTAGCCATGCAGTATATAATAATTTTTCTGTACAACTCTTTGGTTTTTCTGGGGCATTGACAATTGCTTTATTTTCTAATTACTTAGTGTTCTGTACATCAAGAGCCATCTTTTGTTAAATGCTCCAAAAGACCTGTCAAATATATGTCAGTATTATTGCAAGTCTTCAGGCACATTTCTGAGCACTTCACATGTTCCTACCCCAGAGAAATTCCTCCTGCAATCTTTTGTGAGCTTGTTCACCTGGCTTATGGTGTTACAGTGGAGAAAAATTTTAGTCCCATTTCCTATTTCTTTATATGTATATATAGCCTTTTTGTTTTATTTATTTATTTTTTGCTTTATTCCCTCTCTGAAATTTTTAGGATCTTCTCTTAATCCTTAGTTTTCTGAAGTTGCGTGATGATATGGTTGGCATAGGTGTTCTTTTGTTGTGTTTTCTGCTCAGTGTTTCATAGATTCAACCAAACTAACAATTTATCATTATTCTTTCTTTCTTGATGTTATCCCTAGAATTTTCTCATACTGGCCAGGTACAGGAATTCCTGGATAGTCTCAACACATTTTTCATCTTTTCTCTCCTATTGTTCATCTTTTTATCTCTTTGTTCTACTATTTATTTTATTCTCTTCCATCTACTGCCTACTCCTCTAAGTCCTTTTTAGGTTTCTTATTTGTTTTTATTTTTGTATCCCTATTTGTCTTAGTCTGTGTCCTTCAGGTTGAGTCTTCTCACATTTTTTGTGACTTTGGGCTCTTCATTCATATTTAAGAGCAAGGCTTTAAACTCACTGGTAGCCCCACATGTCCTCATCAGATCACCACCGTGGGCCTCCACTATGGTGCAATCAGGCTGTCAGCGTTTTTGTCTTTCTGTTGTAAAGCTCCCTAATGACAGACCTTGTGAAGATTTTTACTTGTATCCACTTGGTTTCTCCAGAAAATAATCCTTTTAGTATACTCTCTAGAGGTGTTATACCAATTGCTGACACCCTGGAAAGAGGGCAAGGTAAGAGATGTGAAGTGTGACCATTCTGGATTTGGATTTACTTGTTCCTTTTGTTTTCAATTTAGTACCTTCTCTCCCAGCTACATCTGGTTTCCCCACATCTGGAGCCTCTCAATTCTAAACATAATAAAACTCCCATTTCCTGTAGAGATGGGAATGGGATATATCCTTGGCTACACATGGAAGACAAAAAGATTGGAAAAGGCATTGGGGGGTGACATCTAACTGCTCAGTACAGATGTGCAACCTTGGTGACTGGTGCCTCTGAATCCCAAACCTTCCCAGAGTCCTGGGGGGAAATGAATTTGTTTTCATTGCTCTCCCCTCTGTCAGCACAAAGATTTCATTTTCCTTGGCCCTTCTGTGTTATTTACCCCTGCTCTGTTTCCTATCTTTGAAACATTTAATTTCTATCTGTGAACACTGTTGATTCCTCTTCTCTTCTCTTTATCTTTATGGGTTATTATTATTTCAGTTATTTTGCTATTGCATCAACAGAGATTTGAGAGACTAAAGAAATAAATGTGTAAGAAATTTAATGTATACCTATGATTTTTTAGATATTTCTAATATATATCTAAATCTTGTTTTACACACATAGACAAAATTATACACCAAATTAAGCAGAGAATACTTATTTTGAAATAAATCCTGTCCTTTCATAAGTACTTGTACAAAGAAAGTCTACAAATTATAAAATGTAAAAATACAGGTGTATATTCTATGACTAAATGCAATAATCACCAAATCATAACAACCCTACTCGATTGTCAGCAAAAGAAATTATTACTAACTCAACTATTATTATTATTAATTTTATTATTACTGCTAGTAAATAACTCCTGAAATAAAAAGTAAGTTCAAATAAAAGTTCAAATAAAAAAGGGATGCAAACTCCTTAAAAATGAATGCCAGTGAAGACACTGCATGTAAAGATGTATGAGTACTCATGTGAATCTGGATAGTCTTAAATGCAACATAGCAGAAAATAAAGAAGATTGAAAAGTAAAAGAAGCAAACCTAAAACTCAAAAGCTAGATAATAAATGAAAATTAAGCTAACATTCTATGAACATATTTAATAAAGATAATGGGAACATTCACTAAAGCAGAAATTTTAAAAATGAATGCAACCCCAAAAGCTTGCTTAATTGGGCTAATAAAAAAATAAAACTTTTCACAAGACTAATCAAGAAGAAAAAAGGGAGAAAAAATAAACATTAGAAAAAAATGGATAGATGCATAGTTACTGACAATATTATGAAAATTTATGAGTAATCTATACACAGCTTTGAGCCAATAAATGTAAACATTTCAATCAAATTTTTAAACATAATGTAAATGGTGAATGTCATCTCAAGATGAGATGAGCCACCATAATATACAAATAATCATAGAATGAAATGAAAGGGAGTCACATAACAATCTTTAAAAATGTATCAAGTTCAGGCACCTTTATGGGTAAGTTCTACCAATCTTTACTGAATAAAGATATATCTTATGAACTGTTTCAGATCATAAAAACAAAAATTTAAAGCTCTTCAACTGATTCTGTGATCCTAGCTTAACCTCACACCCAAAATCAGATGTTGTTGTTCAGTCACTCAGTTGTGTCTGACTCTGCGATCCCATGGACTGCAGCATGCCAGGCTTCCCTGTCCTTTACTGTCTCCTGAAGTTTGCTCAAACTCATGTCCATTTAGTCGATGATGATGCCATCCAACCAGCTCATTCTCTGTCACCCCTTCTCCTCCTGCCCTCAATCTTTCCCAGCATCAGGGTCTTTTCCAGTGAGTTAGCTCTTTGCATCAGGTGGCTAAAGTATTGGAGATTCAGCTTCAGCACCAGTCCTTTCACTGAACTTTCAGGGTTTATTTCCTTTAGGATTGACTGGTTTGATCTTCTTGCTGTCCAAGGGACTCGAGAGTCTTCTCCAGCACCACAATTTGAAAGCATCAATTCTTCAGTGCTCAGCCTTCTTTATGATCCAACTCTTACATCTATATATGACTACTGGATAAACCATAGCATTGAATACACAGATCTTTGTTGCCAAAGTGATTTCTCTGCTTTTTAATTTATATGTGCATGCATGTATGTGCTGTGTTGTGCTTAGTTGCTCAGTTGTGTCCAACTTTGCGAGTCCATGGACTATGGAGCCTGCCAGGCTCCTCTGTCCATGGGGATTCTCCAGGCAAGAATACTGGAGTGGGTTGCCATGCCCTCCTCCAGGGGATCTTCCCAACCCAGGGACAGAATCCAAGTCTCCCACATTGCAGGCAGATTCTTTACCATCTGAGCCACCAGGGAAGCCTGTATGCATGCATGTTTCTCTTCTATTCTTCCCTCCATCATCTTATCAAAATGGGCACTGCCACGAGGGGGTGGATAGTGAGTCAGAAGGGAAGCACTCTACAATACAGTTGGCCCCCCCACTCTCCTGAGAGTTCACTGATGAGATGATGCCAAACATTATTGATGGGCATCAGAGAGGAGATGAAGAGGAAGATGTGCCCTCTTCTTTCCCAAAGGGGAATTCAGAGCTGAAAGAGAACAAGGGCACCTGATGGAACACCTGGCAACTCCCAAGGTCTCGGCAGGATGACTCTTGGCATACCTCTGCAGGTTGGGTCCAAGTTACTGGGTTTTCAGCATCAACAAAGGCTTGAGTAGGAGCTAGAGTTCCCTAAATTCAAGGGTCATTCAATGCTCAGGAACAAGCAGGGTTGGGGGAATTTGATGGCCTTAAGAATCAGAGGTCTTTATTTTCTTCTAGACACAAAGGAGGCAGGATAGCTGTCCTGAATCATAAGTCAGCCAGGCTTCGGTTCGATTTGGTTTGGATCTGAGTAGTGAGAGTAGCTGAACGCAGAAGAGAAGCTCATGCCCTTGGGATGGCTTGAAGCTTCCATAACACCAGCTCTGAACCAATATAGGAATGGAATAAGTTTTCATTTTCTGGTCCAACCCCAACTGAGGCTCTCTGTGACGGACAGTTTCCTTATCTGTATACTGTAGATGATTCTCATAGCCTGTCTGTGAAAATTGAAAAGCTAAGGTATTCAATGTGCTCAGCAGTTTTTAGCATATCACTAAATCGTGTTCATACATGGCTCAGACGGTAAAGAATCTGCCTGCAATGCAGGAGACTTGGGTTCAACCCCTAGGTCTGAAAGACTCCCTGGAGGAGGGAATGACTACCCAGTATTCTTATCTAGAGAATTTCATGGACTGAGGAGCCTGGTGGTTACAGTCTGTGGGGTTACAGAGTCAGACATGATTGAGCAACTAACATTTTCTTTCACTTTTAAGCTGTGGATGATTCTCATAGCCCATCTGGGAAAACTGAAAAGCTAAGGTATTCAATGTTCTTAGCAGTCTTTTAGCATATCACTAAATTGTGTTCATACATGTTAAGGATTATTATTATTGTTATTATGAATAGCATTAAATCAAAGGATATACTGCAAAGCTATTAGAAACAGAGAGATAAACATAAAGAAACAACATTAGTGGTAGAATAGAGCTGTATTTTTCTAATTTGAGACCATATTTTATTTGTCCACTTAATGTAGCAATGTCACAGAAGTTTATTGATAATATTGATTTAATATGTTAAACTCTACAGAGTTAATGCTTGTTTTTTTTTCTAGTGCCCATCAAATATTTACAATAATAATTGCTTGATAAATCTCTAAGATATCCGAATAAACTCTTTGAGTAGGTTAAAACTGTTGCACTCTCTGATTGCAATGCAAACAAACTGTATGTAAATAATATTTTTAAATGAGAAATTACTTGAAATTTAATAAACACATTTCCATGTAACCCAGTAAAAGATAAACTACAACTACAAATATAGACTTTGAAAAATAATGAGATAACAACATAGGAAAACTTATGGGCTGCAGCCAAAGCTGTACTTATTATTACAGTAATAATATTAGATGTTTTTCTTATTACATAGGACAAAAATAAAAACATATACTCCGACTATTAAACTTAGCATGTCAGCAGAAAACAAAAAACATAAGGAAAGTAGGAGGAAGGAATTAACAGAAATAACAAGCATAAATATGCAGTCAGCAGAATTGCTAAATAAATGAGATTGGGTTCTCTGAAATGACGAATAAAATATTCAAAACCAAGAAATCTAATCAAGGAAAAATGAGACCAAAATAGGATTGAGAATAAAGACATAATCACAAATATGAAGAGGATTTATAGACTTTTAAGAAATTTCTATGAACAACTCTGCTAAATATGGAAACTGCATAAAATTCATAATGTTCAGGGGAAACACATTTAGACTGGCTTAAGAAAATCTAAAAAATACAAATAAATCAGAGTCTCTAAAAAAAATAGAAAAGTTTTGTCAAAGAACTAGCTCTATAAAGATGCTAGAATCAGATCAGAGGATTTTACAGGCAGAGTTTATCAATCCTGTAAGGGATAGATAATTTCACTGTAATTTAACTGCTCTAGACAATGGGGAAAAAAGAATTTTTCGCTCTCTGCTTCTCTCACTTTGTCTTTCTCTCTCTCTCTCTCTCACACAGACAAGGATGCTGAAAATTTTAAAACAGGATACATTTCAGAAAAGAGGAAATATGATTTTTGCAATATATTTTTCCTTGTGATATGATTAGTTACCCGGAGAAAACAACAGAATCAACTGATAAGTCAACTAGAATTAATGGGAACTGAGTAAGGTAGCATAATATTACATAATAGAAAAATAATCACTATTTGATCAGAAATAGTCAGTTGATAAATGCAATAGAAAATGATCCCCATTTATTATAACATTCCCAAACATAAACTGTCCTGAAATAAACCAGACAAGAAATGGATAATACCTATAGGATGGGGCAAAAAGTCCTATAGACCTTTACTAAAAACGCAAACCTGAATAGGTAAACTCCTGGTGGGAGAAAGTAGGTGAATTTTAATCTCTAGGGGAGAGAGGCGGTCTCCAGAACATCAAGTGACCTTCAGGAGATAAGCCTTGAAAATGTCTTTTTGAAGTTTCCAAGAGACATTTTATAAAGACCATTAATGAGAAATCCCCCTCACCCACAGAAGCCTGAATACATGTAAATGAAGAGAAGTTGGGTCAGGGCCCGTCCTCACAAGGAAGCAGCCTTGGCCTCTGGCAGAGACCAGCTGATAGTTTCACTGGTGGAGATTAGGTAACCTCAAGAAGACTTGAGCAAATAGGCCACCAGGCTCTTTACTTGGTGGGAGGTCACAGTTGTCACTGAGATGCTGGTAAAGGCTGGAGAAGAACTGAGTTCTCTTTGTAAAGGGAACACGTACATGCATACATTTCCCACCCACCTCAGTGAGGCGCAGACCCTCTGAGGACACTGTTTTAGATCTTCTGCACTGTCACCTCTGCAAGTGGAGCTTACCTTGACCTCCAGAGGCAGGGGTATACATATATCACCATCCCAGGTCTCAGACTCCGGAGTCACCCTACAGGTCTGAGAGCTCGATGCGTGTGGGGACACTGCTTCCTGGAAGGGGGATGGTGTTCTGAGCATCCCTTCCACCGCCCCCAGCCTGTCCTTCAGGCTTAAAGTTAAGGGGAGGAGGATGACTTTTCCATTTGTCAAAAATCTCAGAAGACAGTCAACCCAGTTGACTCAATTCAGGCTTTCCAGACTAACTGATTTGCTGCGTAATGTCTCAGTCCTCACCATAGTTTATATGGAGCAGATTTGCAGCAGTTATACCAAGATGAGCTTGGGGAGTTATACCCAGTCTTCATTTTTAACAATCCCCTTCTTGATTCCACCAGCCACCCTAAATAACAATGCCAAGTAAAACTTCTGAACTTGCACTTGAAGGACAGCTTCCAGAGAAACGCCCAGTCCCCACTTGTGGCCAGATTACTAAGTGTCTACAGAGAAATCCTGGCCACGCTTGTTTCCATGCAAACAGAGGTTGCACCCCACCCCCACCTTTGCCATCTGCTGGATCCTGCTTATCTCTGTTGGTAGTTTTCCTTCTACACTCTACGTGCAAACACTCCTTGGATCTAAGGATGCTCAATTCTAATCCAACCTAAAGCTGGGGATGGGGGTGGAAAAGGCACATTCAGATTTTTTTCTAGTTCTTGTCAGTTAACCTGTGAAGCCAGTTATTTAATTTTATCTACTAGCTCAAAGTCACAGTCAGTATCTCAAGGACCTGAGGGGTTTCTCAGAGCCTTCCTCATTTTGTGCAACCAGCCCCTGGCTTCCGTCTGCACAAGGTGTGCAGTCAAGATGAATGAGTGAATAGAAATATGACATCGGAAGGCCCTGAATAGACCCAGTGGTCAGGAGACATTAATCTTGAGGTGTGCCATCTCCTTTCTCTGAGGAGTTAACGTCGTCACCCTTCCTGACCACCGCACTTCATTTGTCTGGTTAATCTCCCAGAACTTGGGCCTTATGATTCACCCCGGAAGTAAGTTCTGCTCTGGTGGGCCTTTGCTTCTCTGAGTTTTCAGGATGGCGCAGATCACTGATATCTCTTCTCTGACCTGTTCCTAGACATCAGCCTTCTCTGGGCCTGTATGATCCTTCATATCATCTGGGGTCATTTCTCCCCTTTGTTATTTGACCTTAAACAGCCCAGTAGCTGAGGTCAATGCCATGTACAAAGGGACTGATTTAGCAAGCATTCTCTGAGCACCTACTGCATGCCGGGTTCTAAGCAATATGATGTAGGGATTATGGAAGTGATGAAAACGTGGCATGTGTCCTCTGGAAGTTTAGGCTTGGTTAAGGGAGACCCTACCTCTTTCACCTGACAGAACATGTTCTGCAGTTGAGGTTGATACTGGGCAAGCACAGCAGATGGGGGCTTGCTGCAGCTGATGGGATGGGGGAGGCACAGAGCAATACCTGGGACAGGTGATAGACTCTTGTCAGGTGAGAGGAGTAAGGATGCTCAAAAGTGAGAGGAGCAAGGATGCTCAAAAGAGCACGATGGGGAACAAGGAGTATGATGTGAATAAAGCTTCAGATATATGAGGGAAAGAGAATACAGAAAGGTTGTTTCAGCACGTTAAGGATGGGTCTTCCTCTCTTAGAACCGGATAAAACATCAAGACAGTAGGTGCTGCACTTGCCATCTTGCAAAAGTCTCAAATGAAGTGTCTGATAATTAGTTGCTTATATAAATGTTGAAGCCTTCAACCATCTTGAGAATATATGAAGGCTTAAGAGATAGGAGATGAGGTGAGATCTATTAGTGGATTTCTTTGGAAAGCTTGATGATGCCTGCAATACCCTCCTCTCCCAACTTAATCAGGAGATGGGAGAGAAATCCTTCAGTGGGGTCACTTGGGAAGCTCAGTGTGTGGCCCACCACCTGGACACAGGTTTCTGTGTCAACCTGGGAGATTCAGAGGGCAGAGATGAGGGTTGGCTGACTTGGGCAGACTTTGGGTAAGCCAGTACCCCAGAGTCTTCAGGCATACCTTCCTTGGGCCACTCAGGAAAAATGGCAGCCTGCAAGATGCAGGCTCCCTTCCCTGGAGATGGACCACCAGAACCTCAGGGACTAAGACAGAGTGTGGCCATCCAGGGGGCACGCATCATCCACTTGATAGAAAAGTTCTTCAGTGAAGAACTGGCAAAAGCAGCCCTCAAGAGCCAGAGTCACCTTGAACTCTCTGCCAGCCAGGTAAGAACTTGCTGAGTGCTCAGCTCTCCTCCCCACTCCCCCACTGCCCACGACAGAGAAATGTGGACTTGAAAGTGAGAGGGGAGGTAAGCATGAAGGCATGTTTCCCTGAGAGCCCAATTGCAAAAGGTCTGGGAACAAGTAGGGGTTTGGGACTGGGAGAAGTCAGACTGGTGGAAAAAGTTGGAAATGGATTATCACATGGAGCTGACTTCTTCAATTACTGAATTGAGATTGTCTTATAAGTTAAAGCAATTGCAAGATTTTTTTTTTCTTTTCTGTTCACAAGAGTGATTTCCCAAGCTTTATGTAGGGGTGAGAAAGGAATAGCCCAGCAAGCAGACATAAAGAGACAGAAGGAAGCAAAATATCAAGCCTTCTACTTGTTCCTGTGTGCTGCATACAGAACTTAAGCCTTGGCTGAAAGTGAAATGGATTGGGGGCAGGAGGAGAAGGGAACGACAGAGGATGAGATGGTTGGATGGCATCACTGACTCGATGGACATGGGTTTGGGTAGACTCCGAGAGTTGGTGATGGACAGAGAGGCCTGGCGTGCTGCAATTCATGGAGTCGCAAAGAGTCGGACATGACTGAGTGACTGAACTGAACTGAACTGAAAGTGAAGTGACAATGTTAGTTGATCAGTTGTGTTGACTCCTCGCGATCCCATAGCTGTAGCCTACCAGGCTCCTTTGTCCATGGAACCCTCCAGGCAAGAATACTGGAGTGGATTGACATTTCCTTCTCTGGGGAATTTTCCCAACCCAGGGATTGAACCTGGGTCTCCTGCATTGCAGGAAGATTTTTACTGTCTGAGCCACCTGTTTCGAATTTGAGAGGGTCTCAAATACCAAGGAGGGCTATGCAGTCTTTTCAGGAGGGTCTAAATTTAATGTTTACAAAACCAGGAGCACTCAGATGTGCTAAAGACACGTTTGTGAAAAACAGAATAAACTTCTAAATCTCCTTCTGCATTTTAGTAAGAACCTTACAGAAATGGAGAAGTCATTTTTCAATGCAGTTATGCAGTTTTCTAAATTCTAATGACTGCATAATAGTCTACTTAACCAATTCCTGTTGGATGGACATTAGGTTATTTCCAATTTTTCACCATTATAAATAATACTATTATGAATATGCTTATGCATAAATCTTTGTGGTTACCTCTGATTACGTCCTATTGTGAAAAGAGCAGAAGTGGGATTACTGAAAACATTTAAGGCTTTTGTTATATAATGCCAGTTTTCCCCAAACCTTGTACCAATTTACAACTCCATGTGTCAGAGGCAGTATATTTCACCTTATCCTCACACTACCAAACAATGGACATGAAATATTTTAAAATCTTTTCGAATATGATAAAATATTAATGGTATGTCAAGGTCAATTTATATTCTTTTGAAATCTGGTGAGAATAAATAATATGCTATGTTGACCAAATGTATTTCCTCTTTGATAACTTTTCATGTGTTACTTGTTTTATATTTTGGGGTTCTTTATCAGTTCGTGTGAATATGTGGCATAATAAAAACATTAATTCTTTGTCTTGTTTGATGCAAATTTCATCTACAGTTAATTGTTTACCTTTCAGTAGTAATTTTATACTTGCATATTTTACATATCATGTAGTTAAGTATATACATTTCTTCCTCTATGATTCATTCTCTCAAGGCTTTGTAAGTACAGAGAAAAAATTCCTGTATTATGATGTCAGATAAAAATTATGCCTATAATATTATTAGAACTATTTAATACACACACACACAGAGCAAGGTGAAAACCAAAGTCCTAATAGCAAAAACTAGAAGTTTATCAAAATTTTAACAGTAGCTGGAGTTAAGAATTGGATATGTAGTTTTTTTTTCTTTCCTATTTTTATATATATCTCCTATTTTGTGTAATGGGAGACATGAATATTATATGTGAACCTTATTCCATAAATTCAGATGTGCAAGAAATGTCATATTACTTTCATTAAATCAAAATAAACCTGACTTGAGTTTTTATCCTGAAGGGCTATTGGGAGATTTTATCTTAACTATTTTGTCTCCACCCCTCTGGACACACTAAAATCCTGAAGGTTCACCTAACAGCCATAAAACAAGGGCTTCTAGTCTTCAGCTGACCCTTGTTCTAAGCCCAGCAGATCTGTACCCAAGCTCTCCAATCCCTAAAGAAGGACATCTTCAAATCCTGACCTGTCTTGGGCACAGGGTCTTTCCCGAGACAAAGAGCACTGGACAGAGGTTCAGGCTGTGTGTGCCATGGCGGCATACCACTCCGCGGTGCGAATCCCTGTGGCCCTGCTTCGTGATCCAGAACCCCAAATCACCACCCTCTTCCAACTCTCCATCATTTGTTTCCTGCCCCTAGCCCTCCCCACCCTCTTTTTCAAACTATTTGCATCTCTCCTCTTTCCCATTCCCAAGGAGCACAGGCCTTTGGAAAACACAAGTCAGGAAGAGAGTTTGCCTTTAGGGAAAGTCCAGAATGACTCAAGAAGGAACTTAGGAGCCCGTGGTCAGGGTCTGTAATGTCTACTCTCTCTCCCTCTGTCCTTTCTGTAATTGATGCTGCAGCCCTGCTTCCCACCTGTCTTCAGCCCTAATGTGCTCTCTTACTCCTGGGCACTCAGAAATACTGCCCCCACCTGGAATATTCTTTTTCCACTGACTTCTCTTTGCCTGACTGCCTCCTACCCCCATTCAAGCCTCAGTTCAAAAGAGCCATCTCCCCTGGGAAGCTTCCCCTTCCCTTGAGATCTGGGAGAGCTTCTGTTCTGTTTTCTCTCTGTACCCTGCACTTGGCCATCCAGAAGATCTATCACAGGGTGTAAACAAGCTGAATATTCCTTTATATCTCTCTCTAGACTGGAAGCCCCATGAGGCAGGGGCCCTGTCTGGAGTGCAAAAGGTGCTCAGTAAGTGAACAAATAAATAAAGCCACTGCTGTCCCCACCTCTTCCCATCCACCAGCAAGCTCACCACTGGGTGAGGCTGGAAATATGGAAGTTTTCCTTTGTACATCTTTATCACCCCTGAAGCTCAATGCCATGGAATATTGCTACCTGTTTGAGCACCTGACTGTCCCTGCAGGTCTATGGGCTGCTTGAAGGATGTGGCTATGTCTCATTTGTCCTTAACTCCCTAATGCATAGCCCTAGGTATGACTGCTACACACCACAACACACCACACACACAAACACACACACACACACACACACACAGTGTTCATTTTGCTTTATTTTTAGTTATTAAACCTTTTTTTAAAGTTATCCATTCTTTCCAGAAAAACTGAAGTTTAATCACATTGTCAATGTGTATGTGATACAGACATAGATAAAGATAAATATGGGCTTCCGTGGTGGCTCAGCAGTAAAGAACTCACCTGCCAATGAAAGAGATGCAGTTTCAGTCCCTGGGATGGGAAGATCTCCTTGGGAAGGAAATGCTAACCCACTCCAGTATTCTTGCCAGGGAAATCTCGTGGACAGAGAAGCCTGGCGCGCTATAGCCCATGGGGTCGTAAACAGTCGGACATGACTTGGCAACTAAACAACAACAAAATAGATAAATACAGATATAGACTAGTAAAATTCTTATTACATTCATTTGAAGAATCAAGTATGAGCAGCTACATACTTTTAGGAAAGAGTTAGGGGTAAGGACTTGCAGTACAGATATTAAAATGCCTTATAGAGCCACAGTACTTAAAACAATGTGGTATTGACAAAAGAAATGAACAGATCAATGGATGAGAATTGATAGCCTAGAAACCTTCTCTCATGTATGCAAGCATTTAATTTATTATAGAACAAGCAACTCACCAAAAGGAAAAGATGGATTATTCAATAACTGACTTTGTAAATTACTGTCTAATTAGGAAAAACATTCAAGTCATATCCATACAACTCATTCTATAACAAAACCATTTTAGATTAGTTAACTCGTTACATTTCAAAAATTAGTTGAAAATATAACAGCAATTAAGTTGAAAGAAATTTCAAAACCTAAAGTTAGTCTAAGCGATGAAAAGAGGAATGATTGATAAAACTTTGCAAAATTACTGGCATTTTATGTGAAAATGTATTACCACCATAAACAAACAAAAAATAGACAAGGATTTTTAAAAGCACCATAGGTAAGGAATTAATTTCCTTTATGTTTTAAAAATTACTTAAAAATCAATGAAAGAGGAAAAAAACTAGTTACCTACCAGGAAACAAAATCAATTAGTGATTCTTCTGGGTTGTGGCAATACTAGCAATCTTTACTTTTTATGCTTTTCTTTATTTTCTATGCCTTGCAATAAGTATGTATTACTTTTATAAGCAGATTACAGATCAACAATATTTTAAGTTCAGTTGCTCAGTCGTGTCCGAATCTTTGCGACCCCATGAATTGCAGCACACCAGGCCTCTCTGTCCATCACCAACTCCCGGAGTCTACCCAAACCCATGTCTATCAAGTCGGTGATGCCATCCAACCATCTCATCCTCTGTCGTCCCCTTCTCCTCCCGCCCCCAATCCTACCCAGCATTAAGGTCTTTTCCAATGAGTCAACCCTTCGCATGAGGTGCCCAAAGTATTGGAGTTTCAGCTTCAACATCAGACCTTCCAATGAACACCCAGGATTGATCTCTTTTAGGATGGATTGAGTGGATCTCCTTGCAGTCCAAGGGACTCTCAAGAGTCTTCTCCAACACCACAGTTCAAAAGCATCAATTCTTCAGCGCTCAGCTTTCTTCACAGTCCAACTCTCACATCCATACATGACCACTGGAAAAACCATAGCCTTGACTAGACGGACTTTTGTTGGCAAAGTAATGTCTCTGCTTTTAAATATGCTATCTAGGTTGGCCATAACCTTCCTTCCAAGGAGTAAGCGTCTTGTAATTTCATGGCTGCAGTCACCATCAGCAGTGATTCTGGAGCCCAAAAAAATAAAGTCTGACACTGTTTCCACTGTTTCCCCATCTATTTGCCATGAACTGGTGGGACCAGATGCCATGATCTTAGTTTTCTGAACATTGAGCTTTAAGCCAACTTTTTCACTCTTCTCTTTCACCTTCATCAAGAGGCTCTTTAGTTCTTCACTTTCTGCCATAAGGGTGGTGTCATCCGCATATCTGAGGTTATTGATATTTCTCCCGGCAATCTTGATTCCAGCTTGTGTTTCTTCCAGCCCAGCGTTTCTCATGATGTACTCTGCATATAAGTTAAATAAGCAGGGTGACAATATACAGCCTTGACGTACTCCTTTTCCTATTTGGAACCAGTCTGTTGTTCCATGTCCAGTTCTAACTGTTGCTTCCTGACCTGCATACAGGTTTCTCAAGAGACAGGTCAGATGGTCTGGTATTCCCATCTCTTTCAGAATTTTCCACAGTTTATTGTGATCCATACAGTCAAAGGCTTTGGCATAGTCAATAAAGCAGAAATAGATGTCTTTCTGGAACTCTCTTGCTTTTTCGATGATCCAGTGGATATTGGCAATTGGATCTCTGGTTCCTCTGCCTTTTCTAAAACCAGCTTGAACATCTGGACATTCACGGTTCACGTATTGCTGAAGCCTGTAGGTGCCCAATATGCTAATGGAGATCAGTGGAGAAATAACTCCAGAAAGAATGATGGGATGGAGCCAAAGCAAAAACGATACCCAACTGTGGATGTGACCGGTGATAGATGCAAAGTCCGATGCTGTAAAGAGCAATATTGCATAGGAACCTGGAATGTTAGGTCCATGAATCAAGGCAAATTGGAAGTGGTCAAACAGGAGATGGCAAGAGTGAACGTCGACATTCTAGGAATCAGGGAACTAAGATGGACTGGAATGGGTGAATTTAACTCAGATGACCATTAAATCTACTGCTGTGGGCAAGAATCCCTTAGAAGAAATGGAGTAGCCATCATGGTCAACAAAAGAGTCCAAAAGGCAGTACTTGGATGCAATCTCAAAAACGACAGAATGATCTCTGTTCGTTTCCAAGGCAAATCATTCAATATCACGGTAATCCAAATCTATGCCCTGACCAGTAACGCCGAAGAAGCTGAAGTTGAACGGTTCTATGAAGACCTACAAGACCTTCTAGAACTAACACCCAAAAAAGATGTCCTTTTCATTATAGGTAACTGGAATGCAAAAGTAGGAAGTCAAGAAACACCTGGCATAACAGGCAAGTTTGGCTTTGGAGTACAGAATGAAGCAGGGCAAAGGCTAATAGAGTTTTGCCACGAGAACGCACTGGTAATAGCAAACACCCTATTCCAACAACACAAGAGAAGACTCTACACGTGGACATCACCAGATGGTCAACACCAAAATCAGATTGATTATATTCTTTGCAGCCAAAGATGGAGAAGCTCTATACAGTTAGCAAAAACAAGACCAGGAGCAGACTGTGGCTCAGATCATGAACTGCTTATTGCCAAATTCAGACTTAAATTGAAGAAAGTAGGGAAAACCACTAGACCATTCAGGTATGACCTAGATCAAATCCCTTATGAGTATACCGTGGAAGTGACAAATAGATTTAAGGGACTAGACCTGATAGACAGAGTGCCTGATGAACTATGGACAGAGGTTCGTGACATTGTACAGGAGACAGGGATCAAGAAAATCCCCATGGAAAAGAAATGCAAAAAAGCAAAATGGCTGTCTGAGGAGGCCTTACAGATAGCTGGGAAGAGAAAAGAAGCAAAAAGCAAGGGAGAAAGGGAAAGATATTCCCATCTGAATGCAGAGTTCCAAAGAATAGCAAGGAGAGATAAGAAAGCCTTCCTCAGTGATCAGTGCAAAGAAATAGAGGAAAACAACAGATTGGGAAAGACTAGAGATCTCTTCAAGAAAATTAGAGATACCAAAGGAACATTTCATGCAAAGATAGGCTCGATAAAGGACAGAAATGGTATGGACCTAACAGAAGCAGAAGATATTAAGAAGAGGTGGCAAGAATACACAGAAGAACTGTACAAAAAAGATCTTCACGACCCAAATAATCATGATGGTGTGATCACTCACCTAGAGCCAGACATCCTGGAATGTGAAGTCAAGCGGGCCTTAGAAAGCATCACTACGAACAAAGCTAGTGGAGGTGATGGAATTCCAGTTGAGCTATTTCAAATCCTCAAAGGTGATGCTGTGAAAGTGCTGCACTCGATATGCCAGCAAATTTGGAAAACTCAGCAGTGGCCACAGGAAAACTCAGAAGAGGTCAGTTTTCGTTCCAATCCCAAAGAAAGGCAATGCCAAAGAATGCTCAAACTACCGCACAATTGCACTCATCTCACAATATTTTAAAGCATATATTTATTCCAACAGGGTGGGGTGAAGAGAGAGATGCAAAGCACATAAGAGTTTACAGAGTATTAATGCAAATGGATAATAAACACATAAAATGATCACACTCAGAAGTAGTTAAATAACAATGTAATAACAATTTTAAAATGACAGAGATTTATAAAAGTGTATATGATTTTATGTGGTGATGGTAAGGATAAATAGTATTCTTTTGTATATGCTGGTCATCATGTGAATTAAAAACAAATCCCCCTGGAAGGCAATTTGTCAATATATATACAAAATATTATTATGAGAACATATTCCTTGATCTAGTCTCACATCTAGGACTTAATCCTTAAGAGTGAATTAGGCAAGTCCACAGTGACTTCAGTACAAGGCAGGGTAATACAGAGTTCAGACTGGGATGTTGGTGACCTTCCATCACTAGACAGCTGCTCTTCCATCTGAAACCAGATGATTTCTTTACCTTCCATGAAAACCCAGCTGGATCTTGGCACCAGGAATGTCTTTATTTTTTAGCCTAAACTTGATGAATGTTGTTTAGTTGCTAAGTCTTGTCAGACTCTTTGTGATCCCATGGGCTGTAGTCCACCAGGCTCCTCTGTCCACGGGATTTCCTAGGCAAGAATACTGGAGTGGGTTGCCACTTCCTTCTCCAGGGCATATTCCCAACTCAGGGACTGAACCTGCATCTCCTACATTACCAGAGGAGTTTACCGCTGAGCCTTCAGGGAATCCATACCTTGGACAATTCTTTGGGCCCAGCCACATCTCTTGAGCCTCACTGCACTTGGCTCTGGCATGTTTTGCTATCCGTAGCTCCCTCTCTAAATGGGTTAGTCTGATGCCATGGGGCAGGGGTTTGGGAAGCCATTTTGTAGTCCTGGAGGAAATCCTAGGCCTGTGATCTACATTATGTGATCTTGAGCATGTCACTCCTAAATAAGCATGTATCTTCTATGTACCAGGCCATGTCAAGATCTATGCTTATGAGGAAGCCACCTGGGATGGATTTTGGATATTGATTGCTTTATCTCTAAACAATGATAACATGCTCCCCACTGCCATCTACCACAAGCTGCATCAAAAATCGATGTCTATCAGCTACATATCTTATAAAGTTCTGTAAACCTGTAAACTATTTTCTTTAGGGTCTCTCAAGTTACGCTGTGAGAACTGCAGAGATGAGAACCATGTGCTCTTCCTTGTTTGTTTGTTTGTTTGTTTACTTTCACCCTTTTCGCTGGCAAAGAGCAGCTAAACATCTTGGAAGTCCTAGTGATCACAGACCCAGTTTGGCCCTACCATGGACACACTGCTGAGAATTGACAAAGGCATTCTTGGCACAGCTCTGATCAATTGTAAAGACAGAAATCCAAGAGCCATTCTAGAAATCTCCATCTTGATCAAACCATCCCCATTACCATATGTGGTAATGTCCTTGTTGACCATCATCACCATGTCCTTGTTGATACCTACTTTCCTCTGAATTTCAGAATACTGGGTGCAATTCTTGGGAGTCTTTCCTTTGCTTTTAGGATAGAGACTGACTTTTCATAAAGGCAGGAATGTGCAGACTCCTGCCTACCTGCACCACTGCCCTCCAGCCTCCAGCCTGCATCAACATACCATATACTCCCACCCCAGGACCTTTGCACAGCATGCTTCTGTCACCCCCCCTTGCCTCATTCCTTTTTCTTACATACTAGTGTTTGTTTCCCACTAATCTCATATGTGGCCTCAGAAACATTGGTTCCTTAGAGAAGTCATCCTTGACCCCAAGGTTAGACAATCTTCTCTTAACTTTGTCCCTGTTATAGTTCGCACAACTTTTCTATCATAAGCTAAGTATGTTCCAACTAGTATGATTTCCTGATTCTGTGCTTATGTTATGAGATGTTTGATTTTAGGCTTCTAAAATGTCAATGTCTTATTCAGGAGACAAGCTCCATGAGGCCAGGTTCCTATTGAATGAATGGACAAGTGAATAGAAAGAGGCTTGACCAGGACCAGTTCTGGAGCCTGGAAGAGCCAAGTGATGGCCAAACTGAAATGAGGATGAAGGGCCAGGGTTTGCCCATGAGCTTGTGGAGAGTGCCTCGTATGTGATCTGGACATGTTCCCCTGAACACGTGAAGATAGAACAGAGAAAACAGTGTGTGCTTCAGCAGAAAGATTTTCCAGAAGAAGTAGAAAATAAACAGAAACTCAGTTCCTGTGCCCACAGAATGTGAATGGTCTCTCTCTCCATCATAAAACATTGATTCTGTTTTGTGATCTTTTCTGTGCTTTTGCTTCTCTAGTGAGTGCTCTGTATTCTAAATGTTAAAATGAACCCAATGGCCTTGACTGCTCTCATCTTTAACCAGAAACATAATTGCCTCATTAACCTCTGAGGGGAGGTTTGACTTTGCCCCCCAAAAGTTGGAGGCCCAAGTTTCTGGGCGTGCCCATGGCCTCAGCTCAGTTGGTTGGCCAGAATTAATGGGAGATCAGCGTGATGGGGCAGAACTCTCATTGGCTGGCTGGGGAAAAAGGCATTATTGATTTCCATGGCAAAATGCTCTAGCTCCTTTGCATTTGGAGGTGTTATTTAAACATTTATGCACCTTGTCCTTCTGACCATTGAGAAAGCCGAGGGGCCCGAGAAATTCACACTTCTGGTTTGTGAAGAGGAAGAGTGATTCCTTGTGATATTCCTTCTGGTTAAGCTCACCTTATGAAGACAGAAAATAAAGAAAAAAATGAGGTGGGTGGCTCCATTGGCTAACACTTTGGTAACAAGAAGTGGAAGCTATTTTTGCAGCATCCACAGCAAACAAAACTGGACTTCCAACCCCAATATCTGAGCAGAGGATCAGCTGGAGAAATCCTCCTAGGGGAGTAAGTTCGTCTGATATTAGCCAAATATTCTGGATGATGTGAGATTTCTCAGCCCTTGGAAGGAAGTGGGGCAAACCTAGTTGGAACCATGGGGTGTCTGGCTCTCTGTGGAATAATTTACAGAGATTATCTCACTTAATCCTCACACAGTGCCTTCAAGACAGACATGATGAGTCCACTGAGACTAAAAGATAAAGCAATCCTCCTTGGTAAGCAAGATACCAGAGACACAGACAATCGTACTTACTCCATTCAAGGTCTGTGCTTGACTCTTGCTAAGACCACTTAATGTAGCTCTGCCACTGGCATCCTTGTGAAACTTGTGGAAGCCACAAACATGCCACTGCTGAGCCTCCCCAGTTATAAAGCGGACATCAGTTCAGTTCAGCCGCTCAGTCATGTCCGACTCTGTGAGACCCGATGGACTGCAGCATGCCAGGCTTCCCTGTCCATCAACAACTCCCAGAGCTTGCTCAAACTCACGTCCATCATAAAATCCCAATTATAAAGTGGACATAAAACCCAGCTATGAACTGGACATAAAGGCATCTCCAAGAAGATGGAGTTTTCTGGAGCTTCTTCTACCATCTAGTTGATGGCCCTTAAAAATTACTAAGCATAATGAAAAAACATTTTTAATAGGCAAAGGTCAAATGTGGAAATTTAGATCACCTCATAAAACTTGACAAATCCTCCTGACTTCTGTTCCAAGCCATTCTTCCCAGTACTTAGGCCAAGAGAACCCCATCTTGGCCGTGCCGCTGCCACACCATCGGTGAAAACAGCTAGGCATTCATTCATTCATCCTTCAGGCATTTCCTCAGTGCTTTCTATCAAGACACATGGGCGTTCATCACTGGTTCTGCCCTCTTGTTGATCCTTGGGTGTAGCGTACCTGTCCAAAGATGTGCAAGTGGCCACATGCTGTGTGAACCAGATGCTTTGGAGCCCAACGAAGGGCCCTGGCCTTGCTCAGCTAAACTTGCAGCCTTTCTCACAAGACTCTGGGTGCAGGATGCATAGACTCCCTTGCACCTGCTCCCTGGGTTCTAGTCTCCCCTCTGTGAGATACTATTCCCCCACATCACTGCATGGCTTGCCTCTGGCTCCTAGGGTGCCATGGAGAGCCAGAGGCAGCCCTTCAGGGGTGGGGATATTTTAGGTTGAATAGAACTCGTACTGATGGTCTGTGCAGCTGGTTCTCACTCCTGACATGCTCATGGTGGTCCCCACGTCCCACCGGAAGACCCATGCTTGCCACTGTCAAATATCTGATAGTTTAGTTCAAAATACTTAATATTTTAGTTTTTTCCTGTTAGAGACAGAGTTGTATTGGTCATAGTCCTCAGCTCAGGGCACTTCATCATGGTCTTCAGTGTTAGGTCTTCTCTCATTTTTATTTTTGTTTTTCCCACAGTGTTTTATACAACAAACTTGAAAGACATTTACAGTGAACACCTGTACACCTTCCACCTAGATTCTACCTCAATACATTACTACAGTTTTGTTATCCTCTATCAATCCAAACTTGTATCCATCAATCAATATACTTTTGGGGGTACATTTAAAAGTAAATTACAGACTTCAGTACACTTTCCTGTAAATATTTCACTATTTACTTAAATATTTGCTTTCAGTTCTTTTGTTCTTTTATTGTAAAAATACATATACAGTGAAATGCATGAGCAATAAATGTATTCATTGTGGAGCTGGGGCAAATACATGCACCAGTATATCCCTCTTATCAAGATATAGAACATTATTGTCACCCTAGAAATATCCTTAATTCCCTTTCAATTCATCTCCTACAGCATTCCTTAAAGGCAGCCACTGTTCTGACTTTTTTCCACCATAAATTAGTTTTCCTTGCCCTGAATCTTCATATCTATGAACTGATAAGAACACACATTCTTTTGCTCTTCTTTCACTCAGCATAACATTTAAAGCTTCCTCTGTGATGTTTTACACATCAATACTGTGTTCCTTCTTATTTCAGAATAGATTTCCAGTATATGTATAGTCCATGGAATTCTCAGGCCAGAATACTGGAGTGCGTAGCCATTCCCTTCTCCAGGGGATCTTGCCAGTCCAGGGATCAAACCCAGGTCTCCCACATTGCAGATGGATTCTTTACCACTGAACTACTAGGGAAGCTTATATGAATATACCCCAGTTTATTTATCCATCTTTTTAGGACACAGCCGCCTTTTAAATCAAGCTTAAATGAAGAAGTCTTGGTGTAAACGTGTTTCATTTCTCCTTAATAACTACCTAGGAGGGGAATTATCAGGTCACAACTTATGTGTATGTTTAGTTTTATAAGAAAATACGAGAAACTTTTTCCAGAATGGATGTACGATTTTACCTTCCCATCAAAAATTCACGAGAGTTCTGGTTGCTCCATATCCCTGACACCATCCTTGGTGGTGTTAGATTTAATCTTGTGTATTCTGACAGGTAATCAGTGGTATCTCATGGTAGTTTTAATATGCGTTTCTCTAAAAAAGAATGATGTTAATATTATTTCATACATTTATTGGCCATCATTTGTCTTTGTGAATATCTGTTTAAATACTTTGTCTATTTTTAACTGGATTATTTATCCTTTCATTATTGAATTGTGAGAATTCCCCACACTTATCTTTTGTGAAAAATATTTATATATTTTTTTTTCCAGTCTATGGCCTCCCTTTATTAGTGGTTTATTTTGATGGGCAAATATTTATCATTTTGATGACTGTAGATCATCATGGTTTCCTTTTATTGGTTATTGTTCATGGTGCTCTATCAAAGAAATTTTTGCCTACTCTCAGTTCACAAAAATATTCTGTTTCCCTTTAAAAGCTTCATAGTTTTTGTTTAAATGTTTAAGTCTATAATTTAATTACTTTTGTGTGTGATGTGAAGTAGGAATTGGGTCTCATTTTTTCCATATGAATATCCAGATATTCGACTGCCATTTGTTGAGAGGACTTCCTTTTCCCCATCATAGTGTTTTGGCACCTGTGTCAAAAATCAAACAATGGTGTAAGTGTGAATAAATTTCTGGGTTTATCCTCTTTCAAAAAAAAGTATTTTCTTTTATTCCTATTCTCCATATCCATTTCCTTCCTCCAAATATGACATTCCATTGCAATGTGTTCAAAGCATGCATTTCATTTGTAAATGTTCTTGTAACATACGTATTTTTACTTTGTGCGTAGGTATTTTTAATTATGCATATAATACCTAGCTCTGTATTTTAATTATATTTACGGTTTACCTTTTAAAAATAAGATATATATAACATATATTTTAATGAACTTTTATTAGAGTATAATTGCTTTACAATGTTGTGTTAGTTTCTACTGTACAGTAAAATGTCAGCTGTGTATATACATATATCCTCTCCCTTTGGATTTCCTTCCCTTTCAGGTCACCACAGTGCATTAAGTAGAATTCCCTGTGCTATATATATATATATATATATGTTCTCATTATTTATCTATTTTATACGTAATACCAATACTGTATATGTGTCAATTCCACTGTCCCAATTCCTCCCACCCTCTTTCTCCCTTCATATCATGTATTTGCTCTATATGTCTGTGTCTCTATTTCTACTTTGCAAAAAGGATCGTGTATACCATTTTCATAAATTCCACATATATATTAATACATTAATTGTTGTTCAGTCGCTCAGTCATGTCCGACTCTGCGACCCCATGGACTGCAGCATGCCAGGCTTCCCTGTCCTTCATCTTTTCCCGGAGCTTGCTCAAACTTGTGTCCGTTGAGTTGGTGATGCCATCCAACCATACATTAATATATGGTATTTGCTTTTTTCTTTCTGACTTACTTTACTCTGTGTGACACTCTCTAGGTCCATCCATGTCTTTACAAATAACTCAGTTTTGCTCCTTGTTATAGCTGAGCAATATTGCATTGTATGTATATATCACATCTTTTTTATCCATCCCTCTGTTGATGGACATTTAGGTTGATTCCATGTCCTGGCTGTTGTAAATAGTGTTGCTATGAACAATGGGGTGCATGTATCTTTTTGAATCATGGTTTTTGTCTGGATATAGGCCCAGAAGGGGGATTGCTGGGTAATATAGTAGCTCTATTTTTAGTTTTTAAGAAACCTCCATGCTGTTCTCCATGATAGTTGTATCAGCTTACACTCCTACTAACAGTGCACAAAGGTTCCCTTTTCTCCACATCCTTTCCATCATTTATTGTTTGTATGTTTTTTGATATGGCCATTCTGACTAGTGTGAGGTTATACCTCATTATAGTTTTGATTTGCATTTCTCTAATGATTAGTGATGTTGAGCATCTTTTCATGTGCTTGTTGGCCATCTGTTACATATATATTTTTAATGAACCACTGACATTATTGTGAGTGCATATTACCCATCCAGTTTCAGCAAAACACTCTATTTTGTGCGCCGTGGTATTTTACTTCTCTACTCTCTCAGTGATGGACATCTGCTCATCTTCTATTTTCTACCACCCAATCAATGCCGCAATGGCATTCCTGTGCAGTTCCTGGAGATCTGAATGAGAATTTCTTTGTGGTCAAGAAGATTGCATTTTCTAAAAATGGCCACCACAACACGTCCCATCCACCCTCTCTTCTAGGATGTGATGTTGACTCCCTGGCCACCCCCCTCATTGAGAGCTGGAGTCTATGTCTTCTTCTCTTGATCTTGGATGTACCTTTGTAACTTCCTTGAGCACTAGCATAGAGTGGAAATGAAGCCATGTAGCATCTGAGACAAGGCTAGAAAAGTGCCATGCATTTCTTCCCTGACCATTGGCTCTTTGGAACCAGCTACCATGCTGAGTGAGAGCCAAGTAACATGGAGAGATCATATGTCAGAATTCTGCCCAATAGCCTTGACCAGGACACTAGCTGATGACCGGGAACAAGTTCCAGGCAAGAGAGTAGGTGTCTGATGGTTCTAGCCCCAAGCTATCAAGTATCCCCCCCACCTACTCCAGCCTTTGAGTCACCCTGGCTGGTGCCACAAAAATTAAAGATGGTTTTCTCAACCAAGACTTACCCAAATTGAAGTCTGGTGAGCAAAATTTTCTTTTAAAGCCACAAAGTTATGCAATGGCTTGTTATGCAGTAAAAAAATAGCTGCAGTGTATGGACTCAGTTTATGCATCTTGATTAAATCTTACAGATCATGCCCACAGAAGGCCATAGTCCTCTCCCACTGTCAGTACAAAATGCCCCTCTGTCCTCACATTCCTGCTCCTATTTGGTATTGCCTTTTACTAATGTTTGCCTAATAGTTACCAAGTAATAGCTCATTAATTTAATTTGTATTTATCTGATTACTAACGACTTTGAACATTTCTTCATGTGCTGATTAGCTTTTGGTTTCCCCTTCTATAAATTGCCTGCTCATATGTTTCCTTCCTTTTCCTAGTAGGTTGTTATCTTTCCATTTGTTTTGTAGTCTTGATACAAGTCTCTTATCAATGGTAGACATTGTAAATATCTTCTTGTTTTCAGTCATCTGTCTATTAGCTTTGATAGTTGTCCTCTGTATTTAGCAGACAGATGATAGTATCAACAGGAAAGATTCCATGAAGAAGAAACTCCATCTGTGCCTTAATTGCCCTAAAACCCTCAGAGGAGTTCTCAATAACATTTTCACATTTTCTTACATTTCTATATAATTTTCCAGTTTAAAAAATAGGTGCGTATATATGTGTTTGTTTAATCATCAAGATAACCCTGAAAGATAATTATTATCACTCTCCTTGTCCATTTTACAACCCGATAAGTGAAGAGCTAGCTATTTGAAGTGACTTGTCCAAGGTCACAGAGCTCTTACATATCATTTTAAAAGAAACAGGCTCCATTCTCCCGGGGTCAAATGGAATAGGATGAGCGCAGAGAAAGGACTTTCACTGAGTTGGGTGATGACCCAGTGCCTTAGGAGAGGAAGAGTCTACTGAATGCATCAAAGTGACTCAACCTGAGGGTCAGGTCTCTGGGGACAAGCCCTACCTCAGTGACCAGCTCCATGTCTTAGGTAAGTAACATCTCCCCTTTATGCCTTGATTTCCACACCTTGAACTCAACAGTGATAATGAAGCTTACTTCTCAAATGAACCATGAAGATTAAAAGAGGTAATGATGCAAACTGGAAAGTATTTTTATCCTAAAACTATAAGAAGTCAGTTTACCTGGGGAAAGACTTTAGGTATGTCAGAATTTCAAGCTCAGCTCAAGTCTTAAAAGGCTTTGTGACCTCAGAGAAGCCCCTTTCCCTTTCTGGGCCTCTGGTTGCTCCCAAAGACCCTTCTAGCTTAAGGATCATCTTGAACTTGAGATAGAGCCAGAATTTGCTCCCAGGAAAAAAGGCTGGTATTTGCCTGTGTGTGTGTGTGTGTAAGTATGTGTGTGTGCATGTGCTGTGTGTACATGTCTGTGACTGCATGTGTACACATGTTTGTGTGCATGTGAGCGTGGGTGGACATTTTAACACGGATAAGTGTGAGCATGTGTTTTTGAACATGTAAACGTGTATAAATGTGAAGAGGGTATTATATATGGAGTAAAATACTATTTCTGAGAATCAGTATATGTATACCCTTCCCCTGAATTTCCTTGATTGTACTCCAAACCCCTTCCCTCTCAGCCTGAACATTTACAAATCCCTCTTTCACTGTTTTGGGAGATGGAGGAGGGTACAGAAAGCAGGTAATAATGACCAGTGAAATGGAAATGACCAGGGCAGAATGGAAAGGTCAGGCTACATTCTTGCACTCTTGTATTTTCAAGCTCTCAAGATTATATATAAAACAGAGAATCTGAGGTTGGGCCTATGGAAGGAGGAGAAGGAGCCAGAAGGGCAGAAGCAGACAGAGCCACGAGCAGAAGTGCCTAAGCTTGAAGGGCTGTGCTACTTGGTCCTTTGTACCCAGCAGTGAGCATGCCCCAGCTCACCAGTTGCCCCCTGAACATCCAGCCTCAGAGACTACCTAGAGGGGTGTTTGGGCTGTGTCTGTAGGTGTGTGTGAGTGTGTGGCTTGGTACCTGGGGCTGAGCACAACTGTCTCTGCTGTGAGGAAAGAGGAAGGATGAGGGCCGTCCCCCTGCCCCCGGGTCTCGCTGGTCCAGGCTCCGATGGATATGATACCATCACTGCACTCTCCTTCAGCCCCCTGGGGCTCTGCCACTGGCCTGTTCCTGCTGCCACACAACTTTCAGAGCCACCTGGGCCTGGCAGTTTGTCACCACTAAAAGCCTCATATCCTGCCTCCCCCTGCACTATTAATCTTGGAAAAACGCATTGTCAAGACTAATGAAAAAGGGGAAGCCACCAAGGAGAAGGTGTCCACACCTCAGGCTGACAGTTGTCAGGCGAGCTGCGGCGGTATCCTGCTGGGAACAGAGCTGGAGGGACAGAAACAGTGGCGAGTGCCCGGAGCGGTGGGTGGGCAGTGGGAGCTCGGAACCTGGGCACCGGTGAGCCTGCACCTGCTGAGAGCAGGTGGCCCGCCGTGTGGCAGAAAGGAGGGCAGAGGACAGGAGTCTTGGGGCCTGGAAAGGACGTGGAGCAGCAGGACACTCCCAAGGAGAAGGACCTCCTGACCAGGCCTTCTCACTGTGACTGAAACATTCTGGAAAAGAAGCCTCTGACAGCTGGCACGGAGCTCCCAAGCCTGCCTGTCTCTGGTCCCTCTGCGGTCACTGGGAGGGGTTAAGATTGAATTCTGATCAGGGGCCACAAGCTGGCAGACTTCAGACTTAACCTAGTCCAAAGCTTTCACTTGGTTTATGGAATGTTTAAAATTCTTTGAATCAGTTATAAAGTTTGAAATTGGGATATTCCATGTAAAAAAATCAGATTTGCAATTCCTCTTGAAAAATTTAAGAAGCCTAGCCATTTGGCATAAAAAAGAATGAAATAATGCCATTTGCAGCAACATGGATGGACGTGGAGATTATCATACTAAGTGAAGTAAGTCAGATAGAGAAAGACAAATACCATATAATACCACTTATATACGGAATCTAAGAAGATGATACAAGTGAACTTATTTACAAAACAGAAACAGGCTCTCAGACTTAGAAAACAAACTTACTGTTACCAAAGGGGAAAGGTGGGGGGGGGTATAAATTAGGTGTTTTGGATTGACATACACACACTACTATATGTAAAATAGATCATCAACAAAGGCCCAGTGTATAATATAAAGAACTCTACTGAATACTTGGTAAGAATCTATCTGGGAAAAGCATCTGAAAAAGAAGTGTGTTAGTCACTCAGTCGTGTCTGACTCTTTGCGACCCCGTGGATTATATAGCCTGTTTGGCTCTTCTGTCCACGGGATTCTCCAGGCAAAAATACTGGAGTGGGTTTCCATTTCCTTCTCCAGGGGATCTTTCGGACCCAAAGATCGAACCTGGGTCTCCCACTTTGCAGGCAGACTCTTTAGTGTCTGAGCCACCAGGGAAGAGCCAGAAAAGAATGGATGCGTGTATATGTATAACTGAACCACTATATACCTGAAACTAACACAACACTGTAAATCAACTATACCCCAATATAAAATAAATGAAATTAAAGAAAGGAAATATGGCCATCTGGGATAGATTCTACCATATGGTGGCCATCAGTCACAGCTGCAAGGTCCTGACTGGCAGGCAGAGCTCGCCAGTGACCCTGCGCCCAGCAGTCCTTCCTACCCAGCCATCAGCCACACAGGCTGCTGCTGCTCCCTGCTGTTACCCGCAGCCAGTGGAGAGGGCTTCCCACCCTGCAGTCCCTACTCTCTCTGTTCTTTTTCCGCCTTGTGATGATGCCTTGAGAGTAGCTGGAGTTTCGTTACCGTGAAAATCTAGTGGACTATCTTTCAACCTTCGCCTCACAACTCTTTCTTCTGTCCCATTTCACCCCAGGGCTAGTTCTCTCTTCAGCCAGTGATGCCATTCACAGGCCTCCCTCTAAAGGCTCCAATGAGCCCAAAGATCACAAGTTTCATCTCCTATCCCAGCATCCACCTTGTAATTTGCCCAGGAAGGGGACTAAGGGCATGGAACACATCCAAGAGTCAGACAGCTGATCCTTTGGAAAGTGGGTCCTGAATATCCTCCATACCCAGATGTGTGCTCAGCTGTGGCTCCAAGGAGAAAAGGAGTACCCAAGGCCATGAACAAGGTATGCCCAAGGCTGTGAAAGAGTGATCAAGCCCAGAGAGGTACAGAAGAAGCCAGGGTCAATCAGGAAGGCTTCCTGTAAGAGGAAGATGTAGTGGCTAAGAGCATAGGTGTTGAGTATTTGATCTTTCATGACCTTGGGCATGTCATTTAGCCTCTCTAGAACTCAGCTTCCTCACTGGAAATGAGGCTGATGAAGGCGTCTACACTTTGGCCTGTATCCAGCCCCACGTGCTACAACTCTCAACTTCTCCGTCTTTCCTCCCTTTAGAGTCATGACTTGCTGGAATGAGCTCTTCCCAGACCTTCTTAGGGCTGGTCCTTTCTGCTCTGTGTGCAGTTTTTAGCCTTAAGGATTCAATACAAGCCATATTGGAGGGGACCAAAAACTACTTTCTGTTTGGCTGAAAGCTGGGGGTTGGGGGGGGCACTGTGAAAATTACTGTGGAGGTCAAGGCTATTTCTAGGTAGAGAGGATGAAGGAATGAATCAGCAAGATGTTACTTGCAGATTGAAAAGCAAAATATTCAGCCAAAGTAGTTTTATAATATTTCTTCTACTTCTCCATGCCCCAAAGTCCATCCCCTACGTTTGGGGTGGAGGTCTGTAGTGCTTGGAGGTAAGAACTAGAGGAAGTTTCACTAACCTTGGGCTTCCCTGTGGCTCAGATGGTAAAGCATCTGCCTGCAATGTGGGACACCCAGGTTCGATCCCTGGGTCAGGAAGTTCCCCTGGAGAAGGGAATGACAATCCACTCTAGTATTTTTGCCTGGAGACTTCCGTGGATAGAGGAGCCTGGCAGGCTATATAGTCTATGGGGTTGCAAAGAGTCAGACACGACTGAGCGACTAACACACACTTTACTAACCTTAAACAAACAAAAGCATACCCTAGACCAAGGAAAACTGGGCAGCAGACAATGAGCTAAGGGCCAGAGTAATCTCCAAGCTGAACAAGAATCACCAAAGCTGCACCAGAATTTAAAAACGTCTATATCATGTAAAAGTGAATCTTAGCTTCTTTGTGAGTCTCACATCCCATTGGCATCTGGGGAGAATGGTATCCTTCCCGCCCACCCCTATGCCCTCCCCATCACCCAGGAGAAGTAGCTACGATGATGAGCAGAGAGAAGGACAGCCTCTAGCCCATGGGGCCTTGGGTGGGGTTTCTGTCTTTAGAGCCTCTTTAGATCATCTGTATGGCTAGAAGGGTCCAATTTTCCTCATAGGAATAAGGAGGAAGGTACCATTTAGTCCCTGACTGGATTCTGATATTGGATCAATCAGACAGCATCCTCTGAAGGTCTGAGCAGTCCTCAGATACACGCGCATGTATTTTAACATCCGGACGCAAACTCACTGGTATCATTTCCCCAGCATCCTTGTGTCTGCCCTTTCCACGTGCACAGAGGAATCTTCCATTTCAGTGACCTTCTCCAGCCATATTTCACGACTTGGTGACAGTCTTCTCCTTTGAGTTTTGAGCTGTGGCCACATCTCCACCCTCAGTATCCATTGTGCCTCTATTGCAAGCTCTTTGCAGTTTTCCAGTGAGTCGGGGTCTGGTCAGACAGAAGAGTCTGTGACAAAATCAATCACTTTTTCCCCATTTCCTACTGAGATCCTGGCTCTGTGACGTTTCTTCTACTTGGTGAATTTTCCACAAGAGCCAGGAGCATCGCCACTTCATTTCCTCCTCTTAAGGAATTTTTTGCCAAGAGGCTGGTGGTCTCATTGGTGCTGTCCATGCTTGAGGTCAGGCTATCTCCTACCCATATGTACGCCCCCAGAGTGCTGGGACAGTGTGGGCACAGAAAAGGAGTTCAGTGGCTGCTTGCAAAAAGGATTCATGAATTGCAGAGATACCGCTAGACCCAGACTACACGTGTGTATGGAGACTGGGTCATTTGCAAAGAGGTCACAGTTGGGAGAAGGTGAGAGCATGACCCACACAGAATGCACTTTGGCACCTTTGAATCTCCCCACCAGACTCATCAGTCACTCTACCAGGGCTGTGAGACACAAGAAAGAAAAGAAGGAAGGGAGGAAAGGAGAAAGAAAAAAAATTTATTTCAAATTAATTAATTGCATTTTTTCTTATTGAAATAGAGTGGGCATACAATAATAAGTCAGTTTCAGGTGCCAAGACTTCTTTTGAATAATATAGAGAGACCCGAGTGGAGTGTGAAATCCAAATATATATTTTTAAAAACACAGAAAGGAAAACCATCACAGGTTTGTTGGCAAATTTGCTGTTCCATTCGAGCCCCGTCCCTAATGTTCATCACCCTGAAGTCAGGATGCCCCATCTGGGAGCAGCCAGGGGAAACCTGCGCTCTGCCACGGTTACTGTGAGAGCTTTGGGTTAGGCATTAGCAGAAATCATCCTTTCGTGCCCCATTTTCTGTACAGGAACATGGACCCCTATAGCTAACCCTGGGATGTGAATCGTACAACCCAGCTCTTAAATTCTCTCACTCTTCCTCCCCTTTGTTGCCTCCCAAAGTTAAAAATCCCTCTGAACAGTTCTACCAAAGTGTGCTGTGTCTGTCTGTTGTTTTTACAGGTTTCACACTTTGTTGTCTTCAGCTGCTTGAGGGAGCCCCTATGCCACGTGAGGCTGACTCTGGAGAGCTGTGCGTGGCGAGGGTAGACAAGGGCGTGTGGTGGTTTCCTTAGAAACCTGAGCTCAGGGAGATGGTCTAGCTGGGAGCACAGGGCTCTCATGGGTGGGTTGGGGCTGGTCTCTTTATCTGGGTTCTGGGGTGGATGCTGGCCTGACCACACCCAGGAAGATCTCACAGAGCAGTAGTTTAAGTGACACCAACACCATCTCTGTGGAGAGAGAGGACCTTTACTCTGTGTCTGTAACTACAAGGACTGTTGGCCTCTTCAGTCAAATCAGAGGAAAAAACACCCTGTCAGTCTGGCCACTGACCATCATTTAAGCAACTCAAACCTCAAACACCTCCCCCCCTCAATGTACACCTCACATCAGCTCCACCCAAGGACAAGGGCCCCTGGAGCCTCTTTAGACCCTGGTGTCTAATGGCTGTGGCTCTCAACCTGGAGAAGCGTGCACCAACACCCCCCCGAGGGCCGGCCCCAGCCCCAGGGCTCCAGATTCAAGAGGTCAAGGGAGCTTGAGAATTTGCATTTCTAACTAGGACCCGAGTGATGCTGACACTGATCATCTGGGTACCACAGTCACCATGGTCTAAGATAACTGGTCTTGTTGAAAGACATACATTCTGGGCCAGGCCAGACATTTCCATGCTCTTCCTTCTTCACCTGTTATCCCCTCTCCCCAGAGTCAAGTCTCCTGGACAGAGTCTTTTTGGAGGGAAAGTACTAACACATGCTTCCCTTGTTCTGCATCTGCTCCTTTCTCTTCCTTGATTGTACATCTTACTCTTTGGGTACTTGGTCCTCTGAACAAGTGTACTCATTCAGGAGATGGTATGTACATTCCACAAGCATCTTCTGCTGACTCCTCTGTCTAAAGAGCTCTCAAGGGGGGTGATTGGAAAAGGTTTGAAAGTGTCAGTTGCTCAGTCATGTCCAGCTGTTTGCCACCCCATGGATTGTAGCCTACCAGGCTCCTCTGTCCATGGGGATTCTCCAGGCAAGAATACTGGAGTGGATTGCCATTCCCTTCTCCAGGGATCTTCCTAACCCAGGGATTGAACCCAGGTCTCCAGCATCGCAAGCAGATTCTTTATCATCCGAGCCACAAGGGAAGCCCTGGAAAAGGTTTGGATGATTCCAAATAAGGTATCTGGGTGAATTACCCTGGTCACTTGGAGGAGGACAATAGGCTAAGGCCAAGAGCAGAGACCCTGAGATGCAGGATGAGCTGCAGGAGAATACCAGGGCTGGGGTAGGGGTAGGGCACAGATGCAGGAGCTAGAACACGAGACACAAGCAAGGGAGTTAGAGTTCAAAGTCAACTGTAAAGGGAACCTCAGCACAGTCAGTATTGCCACTCAACCATCTCTTAGGATTAGCCACTATAAGATCTGAGGGCCCTTTATAATCGCATCCTTCATTGCAGGCATACACCCACCTCCTGAACAGTGCAGCATCAGCCACTCTGCTGAATTCTGAGTTTTTGCTTTTCATTTCTTAAAAGTGTTTTTTTCTTCCTGTAAGTCATGTGGATAATCATATTCTCATAGTTTCTTCTTGCATAGGATACAACGCGACTAAATTCACCTTTGGGGATATGATCATACAGATGATAAATTATGCAAGCCTGGCACTTTTGAGCATGAAAGGGAGCACATTTATAACTATGGGACAACAGGCAAATCTGATTCTGTGCCAGATCAACCAAGACTCCTGGTTATTCCTCTCTAGGAGCTGGTGGTGGCCAGAGAGATGCTGTGGAACACATCGTCCAAGTCCTCCAAGAGAATGAGGGAGAGGAGGAGGAGTGGGGTAGAGAGGCCCACCACCACTGACAGGGCAGGTCACATAATGCAGAGCAAGACCCAAGATCCCCAACTACACAGACCAGGAGAGACCAGGGCTGTAGTCCATAGCCTGATAGCATGACTAAGCTGAAGGACGCTTCTGGAAAGGTGGGGTGCTCCTGGTGTTTTTGTCGTCTCTGCAAGGAACTGTTCTATGACTTTGGGAACTCTCTTCACCTCTCTGGGCTGAGTCTCCTCATCAATTAATGGGAGTGCTGGTTCTCTGCTATCTTGGATGTGTTAGAGCATTGTGCTCACATGCTGTACTTCATTAGCACAATACTGGTTTGATTTAGAAAGGAGTTGACCAACTGTCCTGTGGTCAGTATGACCCACCACTTGCTTTTGTCAGTAAAGTTTTATTGAAACATGGTCATGCTCTTTACGTATTGTGTATGACTGCTTTCATGCTAGAAATGGTTAAGTTGAGTCATTGTGACATAGACCTTATGCCACATAAAGATAAAATATTTACTATCTGGCTCTTTGCACAAAAGGTTTGCCAATTTTTGCGTTAGAAGAAAGACAGACAATGATAAATCAGACTGTAAAGAATTTAAGACTCAAGAGGGCCCATGTTGAAATGGGAAGCTGACTCAGTCCTGATGACCCTCTGGCATTTCCTGATGATAAAAAAGATATTTTGGGGAAATTTTTCAAAACTTTTCTTCTGTTAACTTTTATTAGGAAAGAGAAAAGTGTCTGTGATTTTGCCCACCAGTGGCTTCCACTATCAACAAATTTCTTATTTTACAAAACTGAAATCACAAAATTTTGTATCTTGCTTTTCACATGTTATATAACATAAATGTCTTCCTTTTGATCAACATGTCTTCTTTATTGGCAAGATTGATGCCTATATAATATTCTGTTTGGGGATATATCCTGATACTAACAGCTGACTCATTGGAAAAGGCCCTGATGCTGGGAAAGATTGAAGGCAGAAGGAGAAGAGGATGACAGAAGATGAGGCATCACTGACTCAATGGACATGAGCTTGGGCAAACTCTGGGAGATGGTAAGGGACAGGGAAGCCTGGCGTACTGTAGTCCACGGGGTCACAAAGGGAAGGACATGACTTGGCGACTGAAGAACAACAATATGGTTTACTTACTCATTCTCATGTTGTTCAACATTAAGTCTTTTACTTTTCTACTTGTTGTTGTGTTTGTGAATGGAGAACATCACTGTGCTCAATGCAAGCTGTTTTCTTAGGAGAAATTTCTGAAAAAGACTTCACTCGGTCAATGAAACAACTATCTTTTAACTCCATTGCTCAATTTATTGAAGAGGAAAAATCACAAAGTGAGCTTGAGGCTGGGCTCTGCTGTCTTCTCACTCTGGGAACCTCCAGCAAAGATCGCAGCAAGCCCCAGGGGAGGTGGGGGCCCTGCTTTCTGTACACCATGGTGTTTTTCCTGCATGCTGGACAGAAAATGCTCAGGCTTCCAAAAAAAATCAGAAGACTGGCCAGAAACTAACAACACGGATGGGTTCAAACACCAAGGCAAACTTCTGAGCCCACGTGGTGGGAGGTCAGAAAGCTGGAAACCCAGGGGCCCCAACATTGACTTGGTGGCCCATCGTGGAGGCTGTGGGTCTTCCGCCTGCTTCCTGAGCGTCTTCCCCAGAGTCAGAAGGCACACATCCTTAAGCCTAATGGGGTAAATGCTTATTACACTCTGAGCTCATTTGTAGCAGAAGGCACCTACTACAATCCCACTCCTCATGCAAAATTGCCAATTTATGGCAATATTCCTTGTTTGGAAAACAAGAGTATCCAAACACTATAATTACAACGTGAGCCAGCAGCCGAGAGTTCCTGCATTAATGCAAAGGCTCCAGATACATTCGTCAAATAGAGTTTTTTTTCTCTTTGCCTTCTTCTCTGGGTACTTTTAAGTTCAGGGACAGAGAACATGTCTTCATTAGAAACATTAACATTCACAGGCTGTAGTAAATTTTGACAGTGAAAAGGTCTCTGTAACCTTTAGTTGTGCAGAAATTTACTTCCCAAGAAAATTACATCTGGCACTGTCTTAATTAATGCTAGCTTTCTTTTCTGAAAATTGTGGGCTTGTCAGTAAAAAAGGCAGAAAAACCTGAATTTAAAAGGCTGGACACAAAAGACGCCGAGAAATAAAGCTCTGTGAGATTTCATAATATTGCTCTGTTTTTGTTCTACAGTAAGGAGATGAAAAGATCTCATTTGATTTTGCCAAATGCAGCAACATACATGTAATGTAGAATTGATTTGCATTTTCTCTCTTTTGTCTCTGAGTTTTATCATGTAAAGCGTGCTTGGGAAGGTATTCTATTTTAAAAGCAATAGGTCAAATAAAATCTATACCTACGAGGAAAAAAAATAACGTATGACTTCATTTTTTTAGCCTTTCTCTAACTGCTCATATTAATTGTAGCTAACAGGAAGAACCATAGCTGTGTTTTCTCATGTGAATTTTGATGATCTGACATTACCTTTTCCTGGTTTGAAGTGGGTTCTAAATATGATGGGAGAGTGTGGCTTCACATTGGGATATTTCTATTTTATGTGGCTCAGACTTCTATTTTGACAGCAAGATGCTCATGCTTTCCTTGGGGCTTAGGGATTCATTTTTAGGTTCATGTTTTCCCCCTTATTTGGCTTTGCATTTTGATGATCCAACATTTCCTTTCTCCAGTTCAAGGAAGGAGTCTCACACACTCAGTCCCAGGGACACATGCTTTGCATCACAGGGACATGAAAAATACTTTAAAAACTGTCTAGTTTTGCTGTGTGCGGAGGAGGTAAGTGCAGGACTGAAAGAAGGCGGACAGCCTTAGAGAAGCTCTATTGCGGTCCAGAAGCTCTATCTCCAGACTCTGATGACTTGTCATCAGAGAGAGAAGTTGACTTGTCCCAGATTGCAAGCAGAGTGGAGCTCACATCCCAGCCTCTGGGGCTGTGTCCTCTTGGACAAGATTCCTGGAAAACTCTCACCTGCTCACCCGTGGGGCAAAGCCTCAGGGAATAGTGATGTGATCAGTGTTCTTGATTTTGATCCACTGCATCTAAAACAGTGGTGCAGGATCACTGTGGGGACCTGAGGGGTTTTGGTGGTACTCAGCCCATGCTACATCACAGCAAGTTGCCTGGGAAGAAAGGGGTCCCCTCTGTGGGTGCCTCAGTCTATCCAGGGTCAGGGAGGAAGCCTCTCTTTGGCTCCAGCACATCTTGAATGCCTCCATGACACGAGATAATCTTCCCTTTTAACTGAGAGCGCAGGCCTTAGGCTTCATCAAAACTTCATATTGAGCTGGAATTTAATTACATGGTTTTGTTTCCATTATACTTTTTTTTATGGTTATTTCATATTTATGGTAAGTGCTATTAGTTTTCTATTCATGGTAATGATATAAAGCTTCCTTTAAAAATTAAATCTATTTAAGTTAAGACAAAAAAAAAAAAGAATGGCTATAAATTAAATAAAAATATGACGTAAAATAGATTACCAGTGGTTCTAGGGTGTGGCCAGAAATGGTGGTAAATGAGAATTTGAAGTTCAAGTTTGGCATAAGTTGCTTTAGGAGAGAGAGGGCAGTGGGAGAGGCTGGTTTGGAGAAGTTCTGTTTTGGGCCCCAGGATTTTCCTGAGCTGTCCAGGACTCTTTCCACGAAGGTACCCATTACACATAATCTACTTGTGTTTATCAAATGATTAGTTGGCGCCTTTCTCTCCTTTAATAATTCACCATAAAGCATGTTGGAGAGATGCCCCCCTCTCTACACTTAACAGATTCTCCTGCTGCTCCCTGACAGCCTGATAGGAGGCAATATTTTAAGATAAAAGGATTATTAAAATCGTGCATGTGCCGGAGTAACACTCCAATGTGTTTCTTTATCTGAGTTGCTGTCGAGTGCCTTCTAATTTAATAAATTATAACATATTTACAAATAACACCTCGGGTTAATGTCCTCACACATTTTTCACAACTTTGCATCATGTACTGAATAAGTGGGAAAGTTGGGGAAAAGAGGTCTGAAAAGCAACAAGAAAAGGCCGGGAGCTCAGAGGAGCTGGATGGGAGTGAGTTTCCCCTGGGAAAGACGGCAGCTTGTTCAGGTTGCCCATGGGTGGTGGTGGGGGTGGAGGTGGGAACCTAAGGGGACCAGGAGGGTACACAGGGGCCCCAGAGGAACTGTGGGGGCTGTGGGAACCATGGGCTCGCGGGAAGATCCATGGGGATCAATGCGGCCAGTGGGTTCCACGGTGGTCAGTGGGGGTCCACATGGAGCCACAGGGTCGTGGGTCTGTGGGAAGCAGTAGCAGATCATTAGGTACTGTAGGGGTACATGGGGGCAGAGGGGGAGTCTGGACAGATATTTGGGGTCACGGGGAGCCATGGCTGTGGGGAAGGGGAGACTCAGCCGGGGTCCAGCTGATCACACCTGCAGCTGACCTGCTCAGGGTGACCAGAGGCCTCGCATGCCCTCCAGGCCTCCAGCACTCCAGGCTGCCAGCTTGCTGTCTGCCTCGTCATGCCCTACCTGCCTGGCTGGTAACCGCTTAGAAAATTAAACACTGTCAATTTGAAAAATTAGAGATAAAGCCAGAAGTGAGAAAAATCTGAAGATCTGAGATGAGCCAATTACTAATGTGGGACTTGGCTGTGAATGTTCTGGAAGAGAGGAACTTCTGGCCAGCGTATCTCAAACTTGAATGTGCAGAGCAGGGTTCGATGGGGCTGCAGGGGCCCTGAGATTCTGCACTTTCTATGTGAGAGACAACTGAGGCATGTTAGTGCCCCGAGCCTGCCCAAGGGCACTGGCCAACCCACAGGGGGAGATGAGCTTTGTCCTGGAAGCAAAGAAGGCTGTGGACCCCAGCCAGAGGGAACCAAAGCTCTGATGTCACAAAAGATGGGGGCCCAGAAGGTGCCAGGCCACAGGGAAAGGTGCTGCAAGCTCTCACCCCCATCCTTCCCACCCCAGAGCCTTAGTTTCCCCAGTAAGCAAGAAGCTTATGGGGCTACCCTGGTTTCCTATAATAGACAGAACGGCTTCAGTATACTTAGATATACCAGGCTTGGTGTGGACTGAGGGACTTCCTGCCCCCAAATGCCTTCTCCATTTCCTGCCAAGTCCCCCTTCCTGGAATGCCACCATTAGTATAGCATTACTTTGGGGACAAAGGGGCTCACTTACAAAGTGTACCCCTGCAGAGAGAGGCCTAAGGATCTCCCTTCAGATCGTGCTGTCTCAGAGCAGGGCAGGGGTGGAGGGAGACTGCTGGGAGAGCAGTCAGAGAGCATGCTGCCCTCTCACCCAGGCCACCCCTGTGAGCCCTGCCCTGCAAAGATGAAGGCCTCCTCTTCCCAGTGAGGAAACCCTGTGTGCAGCCTCAACCTCAGTCCACTGTGCTTGGAGTCCGAGAGAGGCGACGGCTTGGGGGATGTTCAGAGCTCTCGCTCTGGGAGTCCTAGGGCCTGAGAGTAGGTGTTTTCCAAGCAGTGTCCTCTGGCCCCTTTGCAGAGACTGTCATTTCTCTGTGATGATGCAAAGAGTACCATTCTGCCATTCTCTGGCAGTTTCCTCTCAGTCAAGTTTCCAGGGGCAGAGACAGTCCTGGGAGTTGCCAACACCAACATGGACTCGTGGGGGTCATGACTACCTGCCAGGACCAGGAGTGCTCCCTCCTTCTGTGTATCCCCTGAAGGCTCTCTGGAACCCCGGTCTGGCAGTGTATCCAGCAGAGGGTCCCATGGATACCCCTGGCCGCTGGGGAGCCCTGGAATCCGGGACCTGGAAAGTCCCCTTTAGAGCAAATGAATGAAAGGCTTTTAACTGGAGATCCATGGACTTCCAGGCACAGATGGATGAATTTTGAGAGGCACTGTGGGTCCACCACACTTACATGAATTATTGTGGGCACTCGTGTGTGTCCATTTTTATAACATTCTCTATAGGGCTTTTGATGCTAAAACAAATAACACAAAACCAAACCCCTTTACTTGCAGATTCTTAAGCTGAAGGCTGCAGAGGGAGTCTGGGTTCCTAGGGCAGGACTCCTTGGAAACTTCCTCCTCCACACCAACCTCACCCTCAAGCCCCTTTTCAGAGGCATGCCAATTGTCTGAAAACAAAGAAGTAAGTCTGCTTCCTCCTTGGGATTCTGGGGCTCCCTAGTGAGACAGGAATCCCAGCCCAGGGACCAGACATGCCATTCAAGCAAGGGCTCTCCAAACTCAGCCTGGCCTCGGGCTGCCTCCCACCCCTCCCACCCCCCTGCTCCGCATTGCCATCTGTGCTCCATCCATCCCAGACTCAACTACTTTTGGGGAGGCCAGTCCTGGAGGGCTCCCCGACCCCCACATCCCACACCAGTGCATTCCAGCCTCACACACAGGGAGCACATCATTTCTGCCCTGCGCTGAGCTGCTCGGAGGGCTGGAGGGTAACAATATATTACCGCGTTCTTTGCCTAACAATTGGTAACACCTGACACTTGTATTTGCCCCAAGATAATGTACAAATATGTTTTACAGGGTTTCCTAATGATAATCATGATATTTCATTCTTCTTGCCCTTCTAATAACGATAACAGTCGAGCATTATTATTTTTTTTTAACTGTTCGCAGCAAGTGTGACATTCAGTTCAGAGAATCGAATGTCAGCAAGAAATCCATATGCACTCTCTGAAGCTGGGAGAAGCCCCTTCCATTTATTTTTAGGTTGCCAGAGAATGAAGCGATCTCACCTTATTATTATTTTTTTTCCCTCCTGAGAAAGGTGTTTGGCATTCAGCGCCTCTCTGATGTTTATGTAATCAGGCCTGAGGTTTAGTCAATCAAGACCTTTTTGTAAGCCATTCTGATCAGAGGGTGGCGGCTTGACAGAGGAAAGGCTGAGGGCTTCTCTGGGTGGGGGCAGTGGTGGGGGCAGAATTCCTACCTTAGAAGAAAGGCTCCTTTAATAAAGCCCTAGCTCTCAGCAAAAGAATCAACTAATTAGTAGGTAAAGCAAACATTTTAAAGTTCCAGGTAGACACAGAGATGCTAGGTAGAAACCGTCCCCTCCCCTTCCCAGCGGGGCACCCCCCCCCCCACTGCCCCTCACCCATGACAATGCGTTTGTTCTGCCACATCCTCCACTTTTATGGAAGCTTATCTTCAGGGATAAACACCCAAGGAACAGCGTATACATTCTACTATTAGTAAACAGTCATTCCAGGTGTGTTAAATACTGCTCTTTGTTCGCCAAAAGCTACACATGAGAAATGAGGATTGATTAAAAACCAGGAAAGAAAAATAGAAACACAACCACGATAAAACTGAATTTTTTAAATGGTGGAGATGGGATTTATTGTTGCTGTTATTTTTTGAATATTTGTTTATTTGGTTGCATTGAGTCTTAGTCGCGGCATACAGGATCTTTGATCTTCCTTGCATCATGTGAGATCTTTAGTTGCAGCTTAGAGAGAACACTTAGCCGCTGCATGAGGGATTTAGTTCCCCAACCAGGGATCGAACCTGGGCCTCCTGCATCAGAAACGCAGAGTCTTAGCCATTGGATCACCAGGGAAGTCCCAATAAAATTGATTATGATAGCAGCTAAGGTTAGAAGAATACTCCTCATCTCCATCCTTAAACTGCTTAGTCTTAAACTAAAGCATAATTGTTCAAATTAAGCTATTTTGAGATAACGATTTTTTTCTTTTCTTTTTTTGAAGTGTCCAAACTTTGGGTTAAGTGTTCTTTTGGTCAACAAGTGGTGAGGTTCTAGCACACGCTGAAGCCCTCCATGGCCACCCAGGTGGTGGCAGCCGGTGGCAGCTCTCCTGGTCTGCACAAAAGCCTGGGATCCGATTATTTAGGGAGCTGAGTATTTTTGTTGATGAGCAAAATGAAATCCTCTGAGAGCAAAATCAATCCCTTACAGAGACCCCAGAGTATTGATTCTGGTGCCCATTGACAGGCTCGGGCTGTTTAGCTATTTGGAATGACCGCACAAAATGAGCAAGTTGTTACAGTTTTAGAGTTTTGGTGTCTATTGGCAACCCCTGCACTCATATGATTAATCACACATTCGAAATGTGCGCGCTGTGGAAATTGACTGCAACGCAGCAGAAACAAAGTTTTCAGTTATCCCTGTATAATAAATTGAAGCTATATCCCTAAGCAGAATTGTCTTCAGGATTCCAATTTGCCTTGTTAAAAGTGTTGTTTATACAGTAGTTAGCAAAAACGCAAGTAATTATGTACAGAATTCATTCTAAGCAATTCTTTATTTTCCCCCATCCGTTATTGGTTTTCCATCTTCATTACCCAATATTTTTAGTCGATCTCAGCAGAAACTGGACGGGCGAGATGTGGCCAGGCCATGAAGCTTGGTGACTTTCCTGATTCAGAGAGAGCATCTGGTCAAGGGGACAAGGCCGGTGATACTCACACAGCGGCTGGAGGCCTTCTGCCAGCTACAGGGCTGCGCTGACAAGGAGGAGGCAGAAACAGCCGGCGTGTGGTATTACATTTCATAAAATAACATTTACCTCTGGAGAAGATTTCTACGGATTTATTTATTTATTTTTGAGCAGGAGCACGGTTTTGTATACATGGAGTGGTGTGGCTGGCCACATCTGTTTCGGTTGCTGTAACCGTCGGGACTTTATTTCATAAATATCATCTGAGTCGGGAATACAGCTTTTGGAATGCAAATTATGTTTAAGTGAGTAAACATTTCAGTGGCTGGGGGCCTGGAGCATAGGAAGGGAGAGGGGCAGAGGGGGAGAGTTTCGGCTCATGAACTGGGTCCAGGTGGAAGGCGGGCCGGGGTTGGAAGGTTCCAGCTGCGGAGGGAAGGGGATGGGAGCAGCCCCGAGGGGAAGCCCTCCCAGCAAACCCCCAGCTTCCCAGAGGCTCCTGCTCACTCTCTCCAGAACAGAGATCTCATCCATATCTATCAGGAGAAGCCTAATTATAGAGCTAGGAGATTTTAATGGCACAGGGAAATTTAAATGCAGTGGAAAATATGAATATTCCTAAGCCAGCAGTCAAAATACGAAATGATTGGCTTCAGAATCAATGAATTATAATTTCAGAGCGCGTCCTCAAAGGTGGAGCCCGTGGGTCCCAGGAAGAGTTCTGTGCACGCGGGTGTGTTTTAATGAACTTCACTTCTGGCTTTTGCTCTGACAGGGTCCTGTTTCCCTTGGTGCTGCCACCTCTGCCAGCACCCAGCTGCTCCAGGCAGATAGCTGGGGACAATGGAGACCACCGTGGGGTCCTGGTGGGTGAGCAGGCAGCCAGCACCTGGCAGGTACCCTTGGATACCGGCTCCTCTTCGGTGGAGCCTGTGCATCAGGGTACCAAATGCTGGGATGCTGGAGGAGTACGCTATTTTTCTGCATCCTCCCCTCAAAAAGCTGTATCCTTCTCCTGCAACTGAATCCCACATCTTCAGTCCTTTTAACTGAAGCTTCTTCCCCAGGCATGGTCAGTGGGTCCTCTGGGGGACTCGTTCTCCCCAGCCCCAGGCACCCTGTCTGCCAGGTTCCTTTTGCTCCCGAGAGCATCCCTATATCTTTACCTGTGGAGGAGGTAAGGATGTGGCCCAGCTGCTGTCCATGCAGCCCTCAAACTGGAGAGTCATCCCATAAATCCTGTTTTATTTTATGGACAAATAAATGCTGAGGTAAAATATTCCAGGACTGTAGCTTGAATACTTGCCATAGCAGCGGTGCTATAATAACCACGGTGACGTTAATTTACTGCATTGTGCCGTGGGAAGAAGGAAGAAGGAGGGAGAGGGGCATTAAAAGAGAAAAATGACTTGCCTTCAAATTTATTGGGATTGGCCTCCCTCATTTTCAGCCATCATTAGTTGATTAGGCCCTGATGACGGTGTGGACAATTGTGCTGGAAGAGTTGGCGACAAGACGCCCTAAAGGTACGCTGTTAATTGAGATGATGTTCATCCTGTAGTTACTGAACAGAACTGCAGATGGTGAGATTGGTGGTTAGTGTGATGGCACAGAGCTGTGGATGCTCGGTGTCTGGGGGCTATAGGCTGGGGGTGGGAGGGCCTGGGTCCATCCCAGCCCTCGAGACCACGCCCCTAGAGTCCTGGTCACTTCCTCTCTTTTGTAAACACTGCAAATGGACCTGTCAAGAGGGGAAAAAGTGAGCTTGCCTTTCATCCCAGCAGCAGCTACAACCACTGAAGGTCCCTCCTATTCCTGGGCTTTAAAGACAAGGCTCCTCCTGCCACCTCCTTCTCCCTGCCTGCCCCCTGCTGCCAGGCATAGATGAAGTCTGCAAAGTGTAATCCCAGAAGTGTCCTGAACCTGAGCTGAGAGCAGGACTTGCTAGCTTCCCAGGCAGCCAGATTCCACTACCGTCAGTGCTATAGGTTTCTTACTGGAACAGAGAGTGGGTTCCATCAGCATATCTGTTCAGAGGGTCCAGTCTGGGCAGTGAAAGCCTTGAAACCCCGTGGTGGAGGCTGAATTGTTCACAAGCTCCACTGGCAGTGGCCTTGGCCACGTCTAGCCAGCAGGAAGGATGGCTCCAGCTACATGACCTCTGTGGAATGTTTTTAGAGACCCACACTCACTGTCCCCAGGGCTGGAGAATTGCCTGCCTAAGGAGAGTGGATGAAGCCTAATGTTTTTTGAGTGATTTGGTAAGGGTAGCATTCGTTCAAAGGCACTTGACATCCATTACCACGTTTAACCTGGGGGCATGTTAAGTCACTTCAGTCATGTCCAACTCTGTGTGATGCTATGGACTATAACCTGCCAGGCTCCTCTGTCCATGGGATTCTCCAGGCAAGAACACTGGAGTGGGTTGCCATGCCCTCCTCCAGGGGATCTCCCTGACCCAGGGATCAAACCCTCATCTCTTCTCTCTCCTGCATTGGCAGGAGGGTTCTTTACCACTAGCACCCACCTGGGAAGCCCTAGCTCCATTTAGGGTAAAGGAAACTGAAGCTCAAAAAAAAAAAAAAAAAAAGAAATGCCTCATGCCCTGCAGTATGTAGGAGACAGTGGAGGTAGGAGGTTCCGGGTCAGACTGCCTGGCCTGGAATCCAGCTGTGCCTCTTACTGCCCTGTGACTGTGGATGGTACTTTGCCTCTCTTAGCCTTGGTTCACTACCAAAGACAGAAAACAATACACGCTATGAGCTTGGTATTTGTTAGTAATTCTTATTGCTGTAGTGGTGCTAGTTGTTAAGAGCTGTCAGCTATTCATCCTCAAGTTCAGGTCCCAAAGATCAGGAGGGGTCATAAGACTGCTTCAGCTCTCTAGCTCATGAAAAGGAAGTACTTTCTCACTCACCCCCACCCTCCATGCCTGTCATGTCCAGACAACCAGACAGATGCTCAGGACTGAAAGGTGACAAATCCACTCACAAGATACAGCTTGCTAAGTGGCAGTGGCCTTTTATTCCCTGACATCTTTCCAGACCCTTGAAGGGGTTAGAACTGGATTAGTCTGAGATGAGCCTGGCTCTGCCTTATCACCTGTTTATAGGATAATGACATTATCTAGTTTGGCCCATAAGGGCCTCCTTCCATCCGAGCTTTGTTCTCTTTGATCTTGAGTGTTGCAGGCAGCGTATCTTTAAATCTAAACAAACCCACTGAAGCCTCAAGATAAGTGGTCAAAACATCCAGTGGGAAGAAAACAGATTCCCTCTTCCTGGGCTGCTCAAGGCCAACAGTAATTTTAAAACTGTGCGGACTTACTTTGAACCTAAAGCTTACCTTCCCATTTTCAGCAATGGCCTCCCATTTCCCCTTTCACACATGCACAGCACTTTAAAGTTCGCAGAGCTATTTTACCTTTGCTTATTAACTCAGTTGATTGGCAGGATGGGTTCTATGCCTATTGTGCACATGAGGACAAAAAAACACAGGCTTGGGAAAGCCCAGGTGCTTGCCAGCACTCAGGCCATTTCTAAGACTAGTACTGAGACTAAACCCAGCTCATCTGGAAAAATCCAGCATTTATTTGATCCAGTGCCTGTAGCCATCTAAGACCTGCCTCTCTGCCCAAACAGCTTTCCTGAAGGCTGATCTCTGCATAGCCAACATCTGTTTAGGCAAAGGTTCCAGAAGGTCCTTGGCCGAAGTTCCCTTCCAAAGCTCTCTTAACATCCTCTCTACAGTACTTTATTTTAAATCATCTTTATTGAAGTATAATTCAATGCAGTGAGACTTGTTTTAAGTGAGCCGACCATTTGTTGTGTAACCACCTCCACGACCAGAATTTAGATTTCCATCACTCCCCAAATGCCTTCATGTTCCCTGCATTCAAACTGCTTACCCCATCTGCAGCTCTGACAACTCCTGGTCTTTCTGCCACTATAGTTATGCCTTTTCTAGGGTCTCATGTAAAAGGAATCACATGGTGATTTGATTTTATATCTGGCTTCTTTGACTTAACAGCAAGTTTTGAGATTGTCATTTTGTTATGTGATTGATTTGTTTGTTTCTTCTGTTGCAGAGTGATGTTCCAGTATGTGGCTATATCACAGTTCTTCAGTTTCCCAGTTGTAGACATCAGAGTCATTGTTAGTTTGAGCCATTATGAATAAAGCAGCTATAAATATGGAGTGGATAGCCTATCCCTTCTCCAGGGGATCTTCCCGACCCAGGAATCGAACCGGGGTCTCCTGTATTGCAGGCAGATTGTTTACCAGCTGAGCTACCAGGGAAGCCCATATATATTTAGGTCCAAGTCTTTGTGTTGTCTTTTCATTTAACTCATGTCAATAGCCAGCAGTGGGATTGTTGGGTCAAAAGACAAATGTATATAAACTCCATAAGAAACTGTCTGTTTTCTAAAATGACTATATTCCAACCAGAAATGAAGAAGACATTCCCGTTGCTCCATATCCTCACCAACATTTGGTATTGCCTGTCTTTCTAAGTTTACCTTTCTTGTGTGTGTATAGTAGTATCTTATTGTGGTTACATCTGCATCTCTCTAAGACTAATGATGTTGCTAATGTGTTAAATTTTGGACACCTTTAGAACTTCTTTGGTGAAGCATCTGTTAGAATCTTTTACCTTATCTTCTAGTGTTTGACTGATAGTAGTTCGTTATATATTCTGGAAACAAGTCTATTTCCACACATACTTAGCAGACATTTTCTCCCCGTTTATGGCTTGTCTTTTCATTTTCTTAACTGTGTCTTTCAAGGAATAAAAGTTTTTAATTTTAAGCTGGGCTTACCAGTTTTTTCTTTTGTGATTTGTGCTTTGTGTGTTTTATTTAATCAATTTTTGTTTCCCAAGGTCGCAGAGCTTTTCTTCTCTCATTTCTTCCAGAAGTGTTCACTTTTAGGTAGAATGTAAGGTAAGAGATGAGGTTTATATTTTCCATGTTATTTGTATATTCATGTTTCCATATAGTTGTCTTGGCAGGATTGATTGTAAAGATTCTTTTCCACATTGAGCAACCCTGGTACCTTTGTGAAGACTCAGTTGACTATATATATATATATATATATATATATATATGGTTCCATTCTGAATTTTCTATTCTATTCCATTGATTTTTATACTAAAACTATATTGTTTTGAATAGTGTGGCATTATATTATTCTTAAGATGTAATAATCTAAGCTTTCCATCTTTTTCAGAGCTATTTTTACTTTATAGTGATTTTGCATTTCCATATACATTTTAGACTCAGCTTGTTAATTTTTAAACTAAATTAAACTTACAGAAATTGACTGGAATTCTATTGAATCTATAGGTCAATTTGAGAAGGAATGGGATATTAATTATATTGAGCTTTTCAGTCTTAAGCGTGGTATATACCTTGATTTATGTGTGCCTTCTCTACTTTATCTAAGCAGTACATGTAGTTTTAAGCATATGTCTTGCACATTGTTCACTTTATCTCTAGTGAATACTCGACACTATTATAAATGATATTTTTAAAGTTTTACTTTTATTAATATTTGTTTTACATTTTCATGTATGAACTGTATTTCCTGCTCATTGCTAATCTCATTTATTAAGTGTATCTTATGTCTATATTGGATTCTCTTCATAGATTATCAAATTACCTATATGCCTTTTATTTATGTTTTGTAATTTATTGCACTGGTTGGGGGACCTCTAGAAAAAATTTGAATAAAATAGTGAAAGGAGACATCCTTGTCTTCTTCCTAATCTTGAGGAGAGTATTTGATCTTTTATCATTAAGTTTAATGGTAGCTGTAGATTTTTCACTGATGGCCTTAATCTAATTGAGGAAGTCAGGCTTGGGTGCTGAATTGGCTCAAATATATATATATATGTATATATATATATATATATACATATATATATAAAGAATATATATTATATATATATATATATATAGTGTATCTGTTGAGATGATTGTAATCAACTCTGCTCTAACATAATGCTTGTGTCTCTAAAAAACACCATGCTGTTCAAAATCTTGCAAGGAAAACTACAGTGCTTATGAGAAAATCGAGAGGTGTCACACCCCAAACTTTATCAGAGATATATACAGAAAGATGAGAACTTAATGAAAATAGTAACACCATCTTACTTGTGGTAAATAGTTGAGAAATGCATAAATACTACAATAAATATAGCACTTGACCTTGAAAAAGATCTAGTTTGTCTGTGGAAGTGGGTCTCACATAAGTGAATCGAGAATGACCAAAGGTGGGTGACCTGCCCTTGGTCTGGGGAGGGTGGGTGACCCCTAACACAGTAGGTAAAACTACAGCAGTTGGTAGATGCTTGAGGTGTGTGCCTGGTACCTTTTGTGTATTCCTACATGGCTCACTTCAGCTGGATGTAGTTTTCTGCATTCACTTAGTGTTTCTCAGGAACAAAATTATACATGAACAAGCACAAAATTCACATGATGGTCCAATTGTTCCCTGATGTATCAATTGTGCTGAAACAAATTGAAATTTCAAGACAAATGTTACAGCAGATCTGGCTGTTTCTGGCTTTTTCTTTTTTTGAAGTTTGTTAAAAAGGTGAAATGCATTCATTACTTTTTGAATTTTAAACTAGTCTATCATTCCTTGGGTAAATCCTATTTAATCATGATGCATTATTATCTTTGTATTTTGCTAGATTTAATTTGCTAAAATTTTGTTAAGGATTTCTGCATGCATATTTATGAGGTATATTAATGTATAGTTCTTTTTCATGGTAATGCTTTTGTCTGACTTTGATATCAGATTAATGCTGACCATATAAAGTAAGTTGGAAAATTGTTCCTCCTGTATTTTCTGCTTGTGTTTGTGTGTGCAGAATTGACACACACACCATTTTTCATTCTACCATAAATGCATGGTAGAATTCATCATTGAAGTCACCTTTGGGCCTAAGGTTTTCTTTGTCAGAAGTGTTTAAATTATGATTTCAAGTATCTTAATGGATATGTGGCTCTTCAGCTTATCTATTTCTTCTCCAATGTGCTTTGGTGGTTTGTATCTTTCAAAGAATTTGTCAATTTCACACAAGTTGTTGAATTTACTGACACAAAATTATTTATAATATCTCCTTATACTTCCTTTAATGCCTGTAGGATATGTAGTAATGTCTCTTCTTTAACTCCTGGTATTGGAAATTTATGTGCATCTTTTTCTTTGATTCATTGATAAGTCTAAGAGCTTTATAAATTTCAGTGATCCTTTAAAAAAACCAATTTTTGTCTTCATAAAATTTCTCAAGTGTTTGTCTATTTCTAGTCCATTACTGTCTAATCTTTATTATTTCCTTTATTTCTGCTTACTTTGGGTCTCAATTGCTGTTCTTTTTCTAATTTATTTGAATAAAGGTTAAATCATTAATTTCTTCTTTTCAAATATATAACCTACCTATTTTGGTACATTTCATTCAATTCATTAATTCATAATATTTTCAAGTAGTAGTATTTTCTTATTGATCTTGTGATATCATCTTTTACCCATGGGCTATTTAGAAGCATGTTGTTTAATTTCCAAGTGCTTTTGGATTTTCCAGATATCTTTATGTTACTGATTTCTAGTTTAGTTCCACTACAGTCAGAAAACATATTCCTTTCTACTTTAATTCTTTTACTTTTACTGAAAATTGTTTTATGACCCAGTATATGGACTATCTTGGGTGGCTATCTCAAAAGCACTTGAAAAAATGTGCTTTCTACTGTTGTTGGATACTCCAAGTGTCTCTTAATGTCATTTAGTTTTGATTGATTGACGGTGGGAAATGTTTAAGTGAACCCCTGAAGGAAAAAGGCCTTGGTTTGCAGCACTTGATGACTTTTGTGGAAATATCCTCCCATTCCCCAATGGCTCAGTGGTAAGCAGGAGATGTAGGTTTGATTCCTGGGTTGGGAAGATCCCCTTGAAGAAGGAAATGGCAAGCCACTTGAGTATTCTTGCCTGGGAAATTTCATGAACAGAGGAGCCTGGTGGGCTACAGTCTATGGGGTTGCAAAAGAGTCAGACACGACTCAACAACAACTGCAGCTCTTGATGACTTCTATAGAAATATCCTCCCATTGTGTCCAAACTTAAGCTACCAATGTGATGCCTTTGAATGTGGAACTGGGAGGAAATGCTGGCAATGGCATCCCACTCCAGTACTCTTGCCTGGAAAATCCCATGGACAGAGGAGCCTGGTAGGCTGCGTTCTATGGGGTCGCTGAGAGTCAGACATGACTGAGCAACTTCACTTTCACTTTTCACTTTCATGCATTGGAGAAGGAAATGGCAACCCACTCCAGTGTTCTTGCCTGGAGAATCCCAGGGATGGGGGAGCCTGGTGGGCTGCCGTCTATGGGGTCGCACAGAGTCGGACACGACTGAAGCGACTTAGCAGCAGCAGCAGCAGCACACAGATCACTTTCACTAATCAGGGCAAGTTGGCTAAAGTACCTTGATAACATTGTTCAAATCTATATTTTACTGATTTTGCTTTTGTTCTGACTGTTCTTTCAACTATTAGTAGATGGGTGTTGAAATCTCCACAAATAATTGTCAGTGTTTTCATTCCTCTTTAGTGTTGTCTCAGGTTTTGTCTTAATGTATTCTAAAATTTTATTAAGTGCACACACATTATAAAGTGTACCTCTTTAGTCCTGGTGATATTTCTTATTTTTAAATCTAGTTTGTCTGATATGAAATGTAACTACCCCAGCTCATCTTTTGATTAGTGGTTGGGTATATCATTTTTCATCCTTTAACCTAAAAAATGCATTTATTTTGAAATAATTTTAGATTTGCAAAAAAGTTGAAAAGATAGTACTAAAATTCCTTGTATACCCTTTACCCATGTCTTCCATACCTATGGTACATTTTTTTCAAAATTAAGAAATGAACATTGATATATTATTATTAACTAAAATATAGGCTTATTTTGGAATTTTCCAAGATTTTCAATTAATCTACTTTTCTCTTCCAGGACCCAATCCAAGAGTTCACATTTGCCTCTTTCATTTCTTTTGTTCTGTGATATTCTCTGTCTTTTTTTGTTCATACTTTTGAAGAATACTGATCAGGTATTTTATAGACTGCACCTCAGTTTGGATTTGTCTGATACATTCTCATGATTATACCGGGATTATAGAAGATGGATGGCTTTTCTCATCACATCATGCTGGGGGTAAATGATATTAAGTTGGCACAAACACAATTGAAATTTTGGACTGTGAATTTTAAGTCACTTTAACTAGACTCAAACATATCCTTATTAATCAAAATAGGAACTATCATAATCAACACATTTTTGCCAATGAGAAATAAGTTTGTTTATTTCTGTAGTGTAAAAATCCATGCTTTGGGAGTTGGCAAACTCTTGGAAAGCATTTTGTGCCTCATGCTGGTTGTGGAAGCATTTTCCCTGCAAAAAGTTGTTGAGATGCTTGAAGGAAGTGGTAGTTGGTTGGCGAGAGGTCCAGTGAATCATGACAGATGAGGCAAAACTTCGTTGCCCAATTCATTCAACTTTTGAAGCATTGGTTGTGCGACTGTGCAGTCAGGCGTTGTCCTGGAGAAAAACTGGGCCATTTCTGTTGACCAGTGCTGGCTGCAGGCATTGCAGTTTTCAGTGCATCTCATTGATTTTCTGACCATACTTTTCAGATGTAATGGTTTCAACAGGATTCAGGAAGCTGTGTGGATCAGAGGGGTAGCAGACCACCGAACAGTGACCATGACCATTTTCTGGTGCAAGTTTGGATTTGGGAAGTGCTTTGGAATTTCTTCTCTGTCCAGCCACAGAGCTGGTCATTTCTGGTCGTTGTATAAAATCCACTTTTCATTGCACATCACAATCCGATTGAGAAATGGTTCACTGTTGTGTAGAATAAGAGAAAATGACACTTCAAAATGATTTCTTTGACTTGCAGTCAGCTCATGAAACACCCACTTATCTAGCTTTTTCACCTTTCCAGTTTGCTTCAAATGCTGAGCAACCACAGAATGGTCAAAGTTGAGTTCTTCAGCAACTTCTCATGTAGTTGTAATTTTAGCTTCAATGATCCTCTCAACTGCTTCCATTATCTGCTACAACACAAAATACATCCACTCTAAAAATTTCCTGTGTATCCTTTGTAGTCAGTCTCTCCCCATTATCCAACCCCTGACACCCGCTGATCTGTCTTCTGCCCTCAAAGTTCTGTCTTTTCTATAATTTTATGAGAATAAATTATGGAATAAATAACCTTTGGGCCTAGCTTCTGTTATTTAGCAAAGTGCATTTAAGATGTATCTGTGTTGTATAAATCAACAGTTTATTCCTTCTTATTGCTTAGTAGAGTCATTCCATTGTATAGCCATACCATAGTGTTTTCTACCCAATCATCTTTTGAAGGAGAGTTTGGCATCCTTTTACTTTTGCCCTTTCTGTGCCCTATATTTAATGTATATTTTTCGAGACAATATTTAATGTATATTTTTCGAGACAATATACATTTTTATACCCAAAATTATTTGAGTTTTAATTTAATTCAATTTAAATTAATTTAATTACAATGCTTAGGCCATTTACATTTATTGTACTTATCAACATGCTTAAGTAAAAGTTCGTCATCTTGCTATTTGCTTTTTATTTGTCTCATTTATCTTTATCATCTTTATCATTTTTTCCCTCCTTCCTTATCTTCTTCTATTTATTTTTCTATCCCCATTTTTATCTCTAAGACCTCTTTGTCTTATTTTTTGTGATTAGTCTGTGACTTACAACATACATCTTTAACTTAACACAGTTAATTTGTAAGTAATTTCATGCACCTTCACAGATTTTATAAGAATCTTACAACAGAACACTTACATAGCTCCCTTTCCTTTTAAACTACTATTATAATATATTTTAGGCTCCTTTTACTTTCACTGTTAACTTTTTGTGTGAAGGTTCAGAGTCAAAAAAATGCCTCTAATCAGAAAGCCAGTGGTTAAATCCTGGCTCTAGTATATACTCACTATGAGACCTTAGATAAATCATTTTACCTATCTGTTCCTCAGTAGCATTGTCTACCTATCATGGGACTTTCAGGTGTGATGTGAGGAATACATGAAACAAGGCATGCTGTGCAAGGCCCACCATAACTGGCATAAGTGGAGCTAGAGGACATAGCCTCCCTTGGGGCCAAACACAAAAAGGCTCTCAGAGCTGCAAGTAAACAGTTTCCTAGCTCTGAGCACACACTGCTGCTCCATGATCTGACTCTCTGTGACACCAGGAGACAACAGCAGATGCCAAAATGAATCTTAGAGCCAAACAGAGGGAGCCCAGAGGCATAGCTGATTTCTTTTTCTTCCCCAAGAAAGAAATTAAATTAAAACTCCATTCTACTTAATGTGAACTTCCTGAATTACTATGACCAAATTACTTGAAAATGTGCTTCTGCAAACCCCAAATGTTGAACTTAGGGGCTTCTGTCAATAGACACCAAGAAGGATGCCTGCTGGAGAACAGAGGCTATGGGCTTACCTGACTTACCTTCCATCTGGCACTGCTGGCTGCCCCTTTCCCCAAGCTGTTAGATTTCATCTAGAAGAATGGCCTGGTGCACCGTGAGGTAGTAAGCTCTAAGGTCAGACAGACCTGGTTGTGAATCATGGCTTCTTATTCACTAACCATGACCCTGGGGAAGTTATAGCCCCACTAACCCTCAGTTTCCTGATCTGAAAAATGGGCACAAAAAGGAAACTTGTTTTGAGCAATTAAACAAGAATATATTTCAGCTGAGGAGACTAGTGGGATAACATTCTGAACCTGATATCTTCCCTTCTCTCCTTCTCTTTGATTTTTATCCCTCAGTTCATCTTTCTCTTGTCAGTCAGGTCCAGGGCAGAAATAAAGCAGTAGAAAGCAGGCAAAGGAGTTTTTTCTGACTTAGACTCCCAGAAACCTAGGCCTGAGGGGAGGGTGGCAACTCAAAATATCATTAGAGAGAGAACAGGGGAATGAAGAGCAAGATGTGTTGCCAGAGCAGTGAGGGGCTTGGGAAGGGGCATCAAAGCGTAGGAGCCCTCAAGAACCCTGAGAAATGGGCTTGTTTCCAGCCACCCAGTGGCTTTTCGGGATCCATCAACAGCAGGGACAGGGAGAAGGAGACTGAGCCCCATGGCCTGGGCCAGGAGTAGAGGCTGGCCCGGTGGTGCTGTGTCCTGGCTGATGCCGTCTCCAAGCAGACAGGCCCCGGGCTGACTCAGGATGTCCAGGAGGGGCAGGGCCACTAGAATGGTCCTGCACACCTGGAAATTCAGAGCGTCAAGCCAGAAGGAGCTTGTGGACAGAAAGGGAGCCAGCCTGAGTGGACAAACCTCCAGGGACCAGACAGCAGGTATAGCGTATTAGCAGGGGGTGCCAGCAGATGGAGGGTGGGATGTGAACGTTTCTCTCTGCCCTCTTCCCTCTGCACCGCCATTTGTTGAACGTGTGGAAGTTAGATGAGCATACAATTCCTTAGTGTTAGTTGACTGCAATATAGCACAATCATGGCCCATACCCAAGGCCCCAGGTTTGCACAGTGATTTAAACCATCCAGAGTTCCTGGCTCACAGCTGCACTTAACCTCCCAACAGTTCACCAGGCACCCTGGCCCCAGCTATCAAGGATGAGCTCCTGCAAATCAGTCCTTTTCTGCACTCAGGATCCCTCTAAGACCTACAGAAAGGAGTCATCATCTTTTAAAAACAGTGATGTTGGACTTCCCTGGTGAAGTAATGGATAAGAATTCACCTGCCAATGCAGGGGATACGAGTTGGATCCCTGGTCCAGAAAGATTCCACAGGCCACAGAGCAGCTAAGCCCGAGCCCCGTGACTACTGAAGCCCACGCTCCCTAGAACCCACGCTCCACAACAAGAGAAGCCACCGCACTGAGATGACCTCGCACTGCAAAGAAGCTTCTGCTCGCCGCAACTAGAGAAAGCCCAAGCAAAGTAACAGAGACCCAGGGCAACCAAAAAATAAATACATAAAATTATGCTTAAAAAATAGAACAGTGATACTCATGCCCCAAGTACATATGGAGCCCCTGCTGTGTGTTGGGACCTGGGGAAGTGGACAGGCAGAGAGGCCCTACCCGCAGGGCTAATAGTCCTGTCAGCAGATAAACATTACTGCTACTTTTAATAATCAGCTAAAGGCAGGAGTAACTATACCATCACTGGTTTCTAGTGAGTGAGCAGCACTGAATGAGGAACATAAAGGAAATTGTTTCCTCCATGGGAACTTGGTGCCATCTGCTAGCTCAGGGCTTACTCAAGAGGTCTGCTTCTCCCCATGCCTCTTGTGATTGTTTAATAATCAACTAACCAATCAGTCAATCAGTCCATTCATAGCTGTTCACTGTGAATGGTCTGGGTGCCCAGGGGCCCTCTGGCCAAAGTGATCCTTTAGGGAGATGCAGACAGGAGACCTGATCCAAACACCGTTATGAGGTGTGAGTAAAACCAACTGACAAACACTAAAGGACTGCGATCAGACACAATCATCTCTATCATCATGATTGTTGCTGTTGCTGTGGCTGTTGTTGTTACCATCATTAGTAATCAAAGTCACTTCTGCTCTGGAGGAGGCTGCCTTCTGACTATAGAGCAGGAACCCCAGGCACGCAGGGATGGGGGATTAGGTGAGTCCCCCAATGTGGGCACCTGATCAGGACTAGTGGGCACAATGCAGGGCTTCAGGGCCTGCCTCCTAGGATTTCTGGGTGTCCTTCACGACATTCGCCGCATCCCTGGCCATCTCTTCCACAGATCACTAATATGTTGATTATATCCACTTACCTCTTTTACATAAGAGAGAAGTTTTTGAAAGAAATTTTCTACAACTATCATAAATGAGAAACATGTATCATTTGACATAAATCGGAGATAATAGTGAAAAAAAGTACGATGACGTAAAGCAGTATTTGGGGCTTCCCTGGTGGCTCGGTGGTAAAGAATACACCTGCCAAGGCAGGAGACATGGGTTCAATCCCTGGGTCAGGAGGATCCCCTGGAGAAGGAAATGGCAACCCACTCCAGTATTCTTGTCTGGGAAATTCCATGGACAGAGGAGACTGGTGGTCTATAGTCCATGGGGTTGCAAAGAGTCAGACACGACTGAAGCGACTAAGCAACAACAAAGCATAAGTATACATTATGATGAGGTTCACTTCCCTGCCCCAGCTCCAGCCCAAGGCAGGCCTTAGGTGACAGGGAGTCCCAGGATTGAATGAAGAACATGAAGGAAATTATGTTTCCTTCGTGGGAACTTGGTGCCATCTGCTAGTTCAGGTCTTAGCCTTACCCCTCTGGCCTTACCCCTCACTCCAGCTGTGAGCAGGTTGATCTAATGTCCCCATCTTGGCCACACCGCCTATCTGGCAGGCCTGGGGGCACCTCAACACACCTCCCAATTGGATTTGTTTCACTCCTTCATTGTTTACATCCCCTGGTCCCCTACTCCTGCTCCCTGGGATCACTTCCTAGGTAAACCACCTGCATACAAGCCCTGTTTCCAGGTTCTGACCTCAGGAAAGCCCAAGATAAAACACTGTATCTTTGTGGAACCTAACATCACCTTGTGCACCTGCAAAGGCATGAATCCTACAACCTTGGCTCCATCACCTGTTAGCTGTGAATCTTGAGCTGACCAATAAGCATTTCCAAGGATGCTTCTGTGCCTACCTTACAGGATCAGCAGGAGGATTAAATAATACAGTGGTACACAGTCACTAGCTGAAGGAAAAAGCACTGGTAGCTACTGGCTTGGACCTAAGGAGTTACCCAGGTGCCTGAAGACCGGCCTTCAGGCAGTGATGGGGTGTGCAAGGGTGAGATCCCTTGAGCCCTGAGCAGGCACTCACTTGATGTGTTCAGGGCGTCAGCCAGATGTCTGTATGGCTAGAGATGTAGGACTGTCCTGTCTCGGTGTGGAAGGTCCAGCCCCAGAAGGTTTTTATCCAGCTGACTTGTCTGATGAATGGTCCATGGGGATCCCTGCCTGGCTGCCCCTAAAACCACTAGAGATGATGGCTCCTAACTTTTCCCACGCAGGGTTCAGCCGCCCTGGCAAGAGTACTCCCACGTCTTTCTCTGCTTCATCAGTATCACCTCATCCTGACCTCTTCTCCTACATGCAGCCCCTCCGTGTATACCCAGCTCGTGGTCCAGCCTTCTGTCTTTAGATGCAGCTCCCATCCTCTGCTCCTCCTAGCAAACTCTTCCTCTTCTTTCATGAGCCAACTTAAACCCCGTGTCCACAAAGCCTCCCCTGATGCCCTGTGGGAGGTATATCTTCTGAGAGATGTTACCCTTGTGCATTGCACTGCAGGCCTAGGCAGGTGGCTATGTGTATGGATACCTCTCTAGTTCTCTGGCTTGCTGGCCTTCTCTGTCCTGAGTGGGGAGGGGATTGGAGGAACCTGGAGTCTTCCTTCAGATGGATGAGGCTCATCTCTAGATGCACTGGAGTGATCATTGTTCCCCAATTGTACCAGACTCATTCTTGCCCCACGGCCTTTACACTTGCTATTTATCTTCCCTGGAATGCCCTCCATCAGGTCCTCATGCTTCTCTTGTCATCCAAGTCTCAGCTTATAGTCCCATCTTTAGAGAACTTCCCTGACCACCTACTTTAATAATGCTACTCTCCCTCCATCTGAAATTTAATTAGATGCATTTTATTCTTAACACTCTGTCCCCTGCCCCCACTCCAGAATAAAAGCTTAATGAGAACAGGCACCTTGCCCATTCCAGAACCCCAGGTGCTACAGCAGAGCTTGGCTCCTAGGAGATGCCTGTATATGGCTGTTGAATGAATTAATGAATCAATCAATGAGAAAACGAACCAGTGGGCTCACTCACCAACCAACAGCCTCAGGACAGAGTAGGCAGGGGAGGACAGGGCAGGTTCCTGTAATGGATGAGGCACTAGAATCAAAGAGGGGCAACTTGGAGCCAGTGATACTGGTATCCACACCCTGGGCTACTTCCCTGATACTCCATTCCCACCCTCACCCACCAGAGTGAGCCCCACAGGAAGAGGTGTCTCCTCCCCTTCGCTGCCATCACTCCCATCAGGATGGTGCTGGCTTTCCCCTTGAGCCATAATTCAGCCCTTTGCTCCTCCAATCACTTACCATATCACAGAGCACAGGGCTTGGCACAATTTCATGGTCTAGGTTTCTGCCTGTATAGCCAAACCCTGAGAGGGCTAGAACTTTTCAGAAGAAAACAGGTCACTTTACTCTTTCCTACTTTTTTTCTATCTTCTTTCTCCAAGACCTGGGGCTAGGATGCTTCTGGAAAAACAATAAGGTATTATAGGTGGACCTCATGACAAAATCAACTTGGCAGAAAAATACTAAGTGACCTAAGGTGACATTTGCAGACTGATTATTTTAAACAATAATTCATTCAAGGATTGATAAAAACCCTAGTGTGCCTTCGAGAGATTAAAAAAAAATACATGGTGAATAGATAACTATTTCTTCCTTATTCCAAACCCAAAGCTTCTAATTTGGAGGTTATTAGCCTTGGAATTGAAACTGACTTCCCGTCCATGCTGAAATCCACCAAAGGTCCATTCCTTTTACTGCTGCACAGGGATACTGTTGTTTGGTTGCTAAGTTGTGTCCAAATCTTTGCAACTCCATGGACTGTAGCCCACCAGGCTCCTCTGTCCATGGGATTTCCCAGGCAAGAATACTGGAGTGGGTTGCCATTCCCTTCTCCAGAAGGTCTTCCCAACCCAGGTATCGAATCCATGTCTCCTGCACTGGTACATTGGCAGGCGGATCCTTTACCACCGAGACACCAGGGTTTACCAGGATACTGTATAGTACTTTCCAAAGTTCTCCACAGTTTGCAACAAGCTCCTTTCTGAGTCAGGGGGACTAGGTTGAGGGGGAACATGTAATTCAGGTGCATGTGGTGGGCAGTTACACCACAGACCACAGCCAGGGCCTGGCTCTGGCATTCTGCTTGGGCCATGTTCTTTCCATTATTCTGACATTTAACAATATAGAATTCTCCTTCTTCTTCTTCTTTTTTTTTTTTACAACAGAATCCTGTGGTTATGTTAAAAAGTTAGCATGCTGTGCTTAGTCGCTCAGTGGTGTCCAATTCTTTGCACCCCCATGGACTGTAGCCCACCAGGCTCCTCCACTCATGGGATTTTTGTAGCAAGAATACTGAAGTGGGTAACCATCCCCTTCTCCAGGGGATCTTCCCAACCCAGGAATCAAGCCTGGGTCTCACACATTGCAGGCAGATTCTTCACCATCTGAGCCACCAGGGGAGCCAATACCAAGATAAAACTGCAATTCAAAAAGATAGATATATGCATTCTAATGTTCATTGCAGCACTATTTACAAGAGCCAAAAAGAGGGGATATATGTATATTTATGGCTTATTTACTTTGCTGTACAACAGAAAATGACACATTGTAAAGCAACTATAATATTTTTTTTTTTTAAGTTAGGAGGTGGGGTCCCCACTGGACCTGTTGTTCTCCCAAGGGAGCTGAGCAGTGCTGTTCCCCAGACCTGGGTTCCCAGTTCCGCCCTCATTCAAACCCTACCTGGCCTGCTTAACCAAGAGTTGTCTGAGTCTGTGACTGTGGTTCACACCAACCATGTTTTCTCAACTTTCTCCCAGAAACACTCACTTCCCCTTCACAATCTAGCAACTTTGGGCCAAGGTCAACGTTCTTGCATCAGCACCTCTACTCAAAGGCTTATATTTTATCTTTTAAAAAATTGTGCATTTTCCATCTTACTATATAGTATGTCTCTCTGTGTTTTAAGTAAACTTTTGCTTTTCTTCCGGAAACATGGGCTCGATCAATCCCTCCAGGAAGATACGCAGAGCTGTCCTGAGGCTCTGTATATCTTGAAATTTTCCCAAGTGGGCTCTCTAGCTTGAGAAATGCAGGAATTACTCAGTCTCATTGTTCTTCAGACCTTTTGCTTCTTTTCCAAAACGTCTAGGTTATTAACTCAAGACTACTTTTCATAATCAGAAATTAAATGCTCTCCTTTGAAATACTATTAATTTTGGTGTGTTAGTTTGGCCTTGGCGGGGCACAAGACCCTTTGAGTTTGCCCACAGCGCTTTTGCAGGAAGGGGCCATGCCCCTGGCTGGCCCATGACAGGAGCTCCAGGAACCCCACACTCAGGTTGTACAGCACTTCCCTGGGAAACTTTCACGGGTTATGGCTTATGAAGGGTTCTGGAGAGTTCAGGAGCAATCGATACCATGCATTATAGGAGAGCGTGAGCTAACAAAGGTGCCAGTGGGTCACGTATCTTAAAACCAATTCTTGGGGACTTTAATTGTAGGGATGTTCGGGAGAAGAATATGACCTTACGGGGGCATTTTCCAGAATAGAATAGTCCATATATTAAAAGGCAGCAAATGATTCATATCTGGTTGGCGGCTGGGCCTATGGGCCCATGTTTCCCATGTGGATTTTTTTCTCTGCATTGCAAACTCTTACATTAAATTGTGATAAATGAAGAGTGGGGGCTACTCATACAAATCAATGACTCTAGTGTGTGTGTCATTAGCCTGAGAGATGCAGGCAGCGGTCAGTCCCATAAATCATGTGATGATCTGCTGTCTGCAACACGATGCGAGCAAGCAGGCGCATTAGGGAGGTTAAGGAATGAAATTAATCTGTGCATTTTCCTCTCCCCCTTCCGCCTTCCCCATCACCTGGTCATACGGAAAGAATTAAAATCACATGATCCGAACTAAACCAGCTCCAGAACAGTAAATTGGTTAAGTTTGACTTCACCTTTCAACTTCGAGTTAATTATGTATTAGGGGATTAATTTATTCACAGACACTGGGAAGGCAAATGGAGACCAAGGGGAACCCACCAGGGCCTCTCATCCAGGTGCCAAGGTTATTAATCGCTCTGGCTGTGCCAAGGGCCCTACCTGGGCAGACGATGGGGTGGGGGTTGTAGGAATGGCCTTGCCTGCATTTGTGTCTATACTGTTCTGGGGCTGCAACTGCAGAGTCCCCCAGCCCATGGGGGACACTGATGCTTGTCCGGGTTTCAGAGGAGGCCCCAGCTTTTGATATGCAGGGCTGCCTGTGATGCCTGGTTGTTGGAGCATCCTAGATGCCTGGTCTGGGAGAAGCCTTTACACAAGGCACGGAGTAAGATCTTACCCCTGATGGAAACGCGTGCTTCTCTGAGAGCCACTGGCCTTGGCACGAGCACCTCCCATGAGCAGAAGCCCCCACCTGCAAAGCTGCCCATTTCACATTGCAAAACTCTGATGTGGACCATTCCAAGGGTTGTCCCCCCCACCCTACCGCATGCTCTGCAGAAGCTGAGGACAGTGGCTATTTTCTCCCCAGAAGTCCTCCATGCATCTCTCTCAGAGCCTTATTTCCAGGTCCCTCACCCTGTGGTTTCCTTCTGCTGTGCAGTGTCAGCCAGGTTGGAGCAGCTGTGGACAGAGCAGCTGTAGGTGGAGTAGGGCTACTGGAAATGAGGCCTGGGAAGGAGAGCAGGGTGGCCAGCTCCTTTCTCAAGTGCAGCTGCCTGGTGACAACCCTGGAGCAGGACAGGAGGTGTGGCTTCTGTTGGTATGAGAGTCATGTCTGATCACACACACAGACAGCCTCTCCAAAGAGTCCTGCATTGATCCACGTGAGAGGAATTCTTAGGAACATTTATCTGTTTGGAGTTAAAACATGAGGATGCTAAATGGATTTGACAATGACCTTTTGCTTATAAATACTCACAAAGCCTGACGTGGAAGGTAGCAGTATGTTTTGTGTGTGTGTAGTACTTTGCAGCTTCATGAATGCATTCCCATGCTTGTGGGATGTTGTTTAATCTTCCCAAACTGCCTAGGAGTGGGGGCTAAGGACACTCATTCAACTCCTAAGGAAACTGAGACTCAACTTGGAGAGTCTAAAGACTTGCCCGAGCTCCAGTGGCTGGGAAATGGCTCAGCTGCCAGACCAGCTGGTTGCTCAAGGCAGGAAGGATAGGGCTGCCTAGGGGTTCTCTTGGGGCTTGTCATGCTCAAAACCACAGATGAAAGATTGTCCAAGTTCAAGTCTCCTTGCCCATCTCCAGAGGCCCAATACAACCCCCAGACCTATGCACTGTATTCCAAACACAATTAACAAAAATAAGTTGAGCAAATATCTGAAAATTAAGAAGTTTCATTTAAAGAAGGGATTGCAATTCCCTCTTGAAATCTGGGAGGTGGTGATGGTGGTGGCTTAGTTCCTATGTCGTGTCCGACTCTTTTGTGACCCCATGGACTGTAGCTTGCCAGGTTCCTCTGTCCATGAGATTTTCCAGGCAGGAATACTGGAGCAAGTTGCCATTTCCTACTCCAGAGAATCTTCCTGACCCAGGAATCAAACTCTCATCTCCTTCATTGCAGGTGGATTCTTTATCGATGAACCAATCTGGGAGAAACCTCTTGAAATCTGGTCAGAGGGTGCCATCCCATCACCGTGGTATTGAATAGAGACAGGCAGTGACTTCGGCTCAGAGGGACGGGAGCTCTCAGGGCCAGTAGGCTCCATGGAGACAGTGACTTAAGTGACATCTCATCCTGCTGCCCAATGATCTGATGACCCGCCACTGACCTTCCCAGGTTGGCCACTGACCATGCTGGTCTCTTCCCAGGGCCCAGGCCTACTGCTCCTTCTTCCTTCCAGGGATACACTCATCACTGTCACACACGCCCACCATCCTCTTCCCTGCCCAACACCTTCTTGGCCTTCAAGCCCCGCTCAAGCTGGTTCACTAGTCCCTTGGTCAGCCTTCTTTGGCCTCCTCTTTCCTAAGCTCAGTAGGACTTCTCAGTTGATTGACACAGGGAACATGTCAGAGCCAGAGGGGCCCAGGGGGATATTTGAATGCATCCTTCCTATTGACATGAAATGCAGTCAAGGCCAACCAGGGCCCTGGCCTGACCTTGTCACCAACTCACACCTTCCCCTGATCCATGAGGCCTCTTGATTACACTGTTACCTGAGTTCACTCCTTGCTTGCCCTTCATTTTTTATTCTTTTTGGGAAACATAAGAAGGTACAGAAAATAGCCAAAGGCCTAATTCCACAGAATCCAGATTCAACAAATATTAACATTTGCCATATTTGTTGCAGATACTAAAAAATAGCAACAATCCTGAGCCCAGTCCTGGGGGGAAGCCTGCGTGGTACATTTCAGGTCCCTATAGCACCCTTGATCTCATTCCATTTTCTTTCTCTCTCTCCTGAGGTAGTGTCTTTGCTTTACATCCTTCTGATCTATGTCTATGTGCATATACACATGCTCACACACCCAACACAGAGCACACTTGTGCACACACATGTACATACACATGTGCACACATATGCATGTACACACATTCTTAAATTTTATTTACTGTGTGGTTATGTGCAAATGTCTAAGTCTACATAAATCTCCTTTGCTTTTTGTCCATCATCATGGCATTTTTGAGGTCCGAGCGCCCACACTTGGGAATCCACTTAGCCATGCGTGAGGGGTTCCATGAGGGATGCACCATCTTGCCTTCCTGCTCCCCTTTGGATGGGCGTGTACATTGTTGCTGGTTTCTCACCAAGGGTGAAGCTCTGGCAGCCAGGTGCATCTCTTCTGGGGCTCATTAATGAGGCTTGTTCTAGAGTTTCATCTGTTCTCTGACACATCCTGAGTCTCTCTCCCTAGGGTGACTGAGGGCTTGGGGGGCCTGCAGGGCCAACGTGAGAAGGTGCCTAGCTCAGCCCCCAGCCAGCACCTGGCATTTTTCTTGGAATGTGCTCACATTTCCTTCAGTTTCCCATTGAGGCTGGCACAGGCTGAGCACATCGTGTGCCCCTACCAGGTGAGGTCTGCACACGCAAGCCTCAGGGAGCCCCAGCCCTCGGCCTGCTCCTCCCAGGCCCATTAAACCTCTCACTTTGTATTTCCTAATTCCTTTAAGAAATCCCAAACCTGTCGCCTTGGATAGAAATAAAATAAATGTAATATCTATTGCTATCGCTTAAACACAAATTATAGCATTTTTTATTAAATACTCTGTTGTCAAATGCTTGACATTCTTCATAATAGATAAAAAAGCAACTAAAACTAGTTATTTTCTGTTACCTTAGAGGCTTGCAACCTAGTGTGTAATGTATTTACTTGTTATGTTCTGCTTGTCGCATTTCATTATAAGTACGTGAATTATTTTCCCTATTAAATTAAAATGCAATCTCCCCTCCCCCAGCTACCCTTGGGCTTTTATCAAAGGTGAAGGTCTGGCGATGTGGGAGCTGGGGAAAGCCACCTGGAGATCAGGGCAGAGCTGGCGTTTGAGAAAGCCGTTCCCATACCCTGTGCTTGGAGCTGGGACCCAGGAATGCTCCCCCCAGCCCCTGTGAGCCCTGGCTGTGGGCAAAGCCACTGGTGTCACCACTCTGGCCCTACGTTCACCGAAGCCCATTTCTGCACCTTGTCTCTTGTCAACTTCATAGCAGCCACGTAAGTCAGGCAGGCTGGGGCCGCTGTACCCATTTCACAGAGAAGAAAATGGTCCTGAGAGAAGGGGTTTTCAAGTTGAGGTCAAGTTCAGCTTGGAGTCCTGCCTCCTCCTCCTCTCCCACCCCTGCCACTCTCTCACATGGACTGAGGATCGCTGTGCACCTGGAACTTGGCTAAGGGTTCCACAGGCAACGCATTGTCTGAGCCCAAAGCTGTTCTTTGAGGTAGTGATATTAGGATCCCTCTTGCAGTTTTTTATGACCCTGTGGTTCACAGAGGACAGAGAACTTGTCCATGGTCGTGTAGCCGATAAGTGCAAGGCCAGAGTTCCAGCCAGGTCTGTCTAACTTCAGAGCAGGATTCAGGAGCAGTGTGGGGAGACAGCTATTAATAATTCTCAGGTCTCACATTTCCCCTTTAAAATCTGATGAAATCTATGGAGTGTGCACTTCTTACACAAATGACATTTTATACATGGTTTTATGGATTTCCCAGATGAGGCAATGGCACCCCACTCCAGTACTCTTGCCTGGAAAATCCCATGGACGGAGGAGCCTGGTAGGCTACAGTCCATGGGGTCGCTAAGAGTCGGACACGACTGAGCGACTTCACTTTCACTTTTCCCTTTCATGCACTGGAGAAGGAAATGGCAACCCACTCCAGTATTCTTGCCTGGAGAATCCTAGGGACGGCGGAGCCTGGCGAGCTGCCGTCTATGGGGTCCCACAGAGTCAGACACGACTGAAGCGACTTAGCAGCAGCAGCAGATTCTCTACCAGCCATCTCTGTGGGGCCCACACAGAGCTCTGTGCACCAGGTCAGAAAGAGAGGTTGGGAGTGTCCCCTTTTGTCACTCACCCAGCCCCAGTTGAAACAAACAGAATGACTGCTACCAGACATGGCACCTGCCCACTCTGTTCTTGCCCTCCTTCCTGAACTCTTCCTGAACTCTAGCCGAGTGTCACCAGAATTTGAAATGGACCCAGGTGGAGCTTGAGAGAGTGGAGCACTGTCTTACAGCGCTGGGGCAGGACCTGGGCTTCTCTGCATCCGAGAGGGCTGGGAGAATCATGGATGCCCAGAACACCCACTCAGATACTCCTGCTCTGTCAGTGTCTCTCCATCTGCCCGCCGAGGGTGCACTTTTTGAGAAGAAGAGTTAAAGCCTTCGGGTCACCTGCAAGCCTCTGACAACCTCCCTCCTGGAACCAGACAGGTGCAGAGCCTGGTCAAAATCCAGGGAAGCTCAGTTTACTCATCTCTAAACTGAGAAGATCCTTCCCAGGGTCCAAAGGTACAGCTCTCTGACTCTGTCATCACTAAGGACATCACACGTGTCTATTTCTCCTCTCCCTGCGTGTTTGCTTGTGGGTCCCTGGTTTGACCTGTTCTTGCTGTTTAATCTTACCAAGAACATTCTCAGGATTCCTGCTATCTCGATGTGTCTTTCAGCACCGGCCACTCCATCATCTGAAAGCTTTGTGGCAACATAGCACCTTTCATCTGAGGCTGCTTCCCAGAGCTGTGCTGATAACACTCGGCTTGGCGGTGCAGGGAGAAAGGAAGCTGATAAGGCCAAGAGAACATCAGAAAGTTATGCCTCCTAAATGCAACCTTCAAATCAAAGTGCTTGAAAACATTTACAGGTACCCATGGAGGGGAGATAAAAGAAAAAGTATCTGCAAAGTTTTTCAATGCGAAAGAGGAAGTCAGATGAGAAGAACACAGGCTTCATGCATGGGAGACACTGGGCTCCCCAAATTGCCACCAAGGCCATCGTGATGGAAGCATCTTCTCATTGGCCAGTGGTCAGGAGTAGGTGTGAATGGAAAAGATGAGGCCAAGGAAAGGGGCCAGGCTTTGGGGTAAGCAGACTATAAATTTGACATCTGCCTCGCCCTTTTGAATACACTTTAGCTTAGGTTTCATCTGTCTGTTTCCTTTGGAGTCTTTCCTCACCCCATTCCTCAAATACCCTACAGCCTTTGTTGTTGTTTTTAGTCGCTAAGTCATGTCTGACTCTTTGCAACCCCATGGATTGTAGTCCATCAGACTCCTCTGCCCATGGGATTTCCCAGGCAAGAATACTGGAATGGGTTGCCATTTCCTTCTCCAGGGGATCTTCCCTACCCAAGGGTCAAACTTGCGTCTCCTGCATTGGCAGGCTGATTCCTTACTGCTGAGCCACCTACAGTCTTTGAGTGCTAATTAAAAATCCACCAGAAATGAAATTATCAGCACCGGTCATGGCACAGGAGAGATGAAGTAGTAAGGAAGGGAGGAGGATTGACAAAGGTAGATGGAAGAACATGTGTAGAAGCAGAGATGGGAATGGAGGATGGGAGGAAGGCAGGGGTCCAGGAAACAGAAGGTATCCTTCAAAGTTCCAGAGGACATGGGGAGAATTTTGGAACCACAGCAGATAGGCAGTGTGTCCCACGACAGACAGCAGGATGGAGCCCTGAGCAAATTTCTGGATTATTCAAGGGCCAAATCACAAGTCCTGGAATCTCATATGGTATCCTCTTCCTCATTCTTACCAATCCTAGTGCCAGATTTTCAGCCTGATAAGGCATTATGGTTTTTCTCAAAGCCAGCATTTCCACAGTATTTTTTGGTCAAGTGTCTTTGCCATCCTCCTAGGCATCCCCTGACTTATCTGTTTCAACCCCAGGTCTGTTTCCCCTGTACCAGCCCTCAGTAGGAGTTATCTTGAGGCCCACTCGGACGACAGCTGGTTGGCTGCTCCTTGAAGCACCCTGGGGGAGCTCAGCCAAGTTCATGGTCTCCTTCTCATACAATAAATCCTGTTCTGCTGGCCAGGTCTCCCACACAGGAGACGAGACCCCTCACCCTGGAGGTGCCCTCTTCTCCCTGAGCTCAGTCCTCACCTGGGGTGTGACACTCTCTTGGAGAACCTCTTGATGTAGATGAAGGATGCTCCATGAATCAATAAATCGTAAGTCTGTTGGACAGCACTCAGGTAGGTAAATGCAGTGTGTTCTTCACTCAGCAAACCCTCCTAAAAAAAGATAATACACTCAGTATCTCACCCTGCTGACATATTTCAACTCAATTGATAATGGACCAGGATTGAGCACAGCTTAGAGAGTGAATTACCTTTTAGCCATCCCTTCAAGTTTAGGGTTGCAGTCACCAACAAAATCAATGTCGAAGGATTCTTGTTGTCTCAGGCAATACCTACAGTGACTCCTAATGAAATAAACCATTGAAGCCTTTTAATCAGAGCACCTGCCTGAAAGGAGGAAGCCATCCGGGAGGAGGCTGGGACTCTAGGGACCTGTTTTCCTCTCACCGGTCAACGCATGAGTGATTCTTTAATTGTAGTAATGATGCGCTTACCCTGGACCCAGACGCTCAGGCAGCAGGAGGCAGCAATTCTCTGGGGCACAGGGCTGGTGTGACCCCAGCTGGGGCCTCACAGGTCCCCGAGCAGGGCTGTATCACCAGGGTCCATGGCTGCGCCTCCCAGGTAGGGGCCCATTTTACTCCCAGACTTGTGATAAATCTCAATGGAAAGAAAGCCCTGCCTTAAAGGAGGCCCCACTCTGTATATCAGGATCCCAGAGTCAGTGTTGAGAAAGAAGAGTCACCGCTAATGGGCTCCTGCCCCTACCTCTGCTCTGCCATGGCCCCTGCCTGCATCCCTCTAAAAAGTCAGTTAACATCACCTTAAATAAATTCAAATATTAGGAAGCTCAAGGAAATGCAGAAACAATCAATATTGATCGAGAAGATTTCTGAAAAGGCTTGCTTCTGTGGCCACTTGTCCAGTCCCAGGCACATTTGTGGCTGTCTCTCTGGCATCCATTCCTCCTTTTCCAGGGCTTGTTCCCTGAGTTTCTTTGGAAATCTATCTTCTCTTACTCCTGTGTAAGAGGATAAGTGTATCTTCTCTTACTTCTTGACCCAGGGATCGAACCCAGGTCTCTTGCATTGCAGGCATATTCTTTACCATCTGAGCCACCAGGGAAGCCCCCTCCACTGAGTACCCAAACCTAAATTTTACCAAGCAAACCTCAGGAACGAGTGGGATTCCCTGATGGCTCTAGTGGTAAAGAACCCACTTGCCAATGCAGGAGACATAAGAGATGCAGGTTCAATCCCTGGGTCAGAAGATGCCATGGAAGAGGGCATGGCAAACCACTCCAGTATTCTTGCCTGGAGAATCCTATGGACAGAGGATCCCGGTGGGCTCGGTCCATAGGGTCGCAAAGAGTCAGACACCGCTGAAGCGACCTAGCATGCACGCATATGCACCAGAAATGAGTGAGGGGCACAGATGCGAAAGGAATTGCTTTTCTTGGAAGGCAATATAAAAAGAGAGTGACCCGTGTAGCTGGTCACACTCAGAGATCCATGGTCCTCTGAAGTCCCATTTTTCCCTTTCTTCCTTTTTAGATTTCATTTAATTTTTTTTTTTTTTACTATTGGAATATAGCTGATTAACAATGTTGTCATAGTTTCAGTTGAAGAGCAATTGGACTCAGTCATACATATACATGTATCCATTCTCCCCCTAACCCTGTTCCCATCCAGGCTGGAATATAACATTGAGCAGAGTTCCATTTTTCTCATGGATCGTAATGGTGGAGACAAAGAGTTTCTACTATGGGTAGCTTTGCTGACACCCTGGTGCTAGAATGGCCAAGGGTAAGTCCCCCACCAGCCCATAACCCCTAGCTCTTCCTGTGAGAGATTCTTCAGGTTCCTAGAGAACAACTTCTTGTCTTCTGGATAGCCGGACCAACGGAGATGCCAAATAAGATAGCCAGACCAGACAGCAGGAGCCAGAGTCAAGCCAATAATGTCTGAATTCCCCCTTCCCTGGTTCTGTGTGGTGGTCACCTTGATGTCTAACTATCCAGACCCCACAACCCCCCACCCCAAGGCCTCTCTTCTGGGGCCAATGCCAACAGGAACATTTAGTGCAACGGAGGCACAGTCAGAGACCACACGCCTCCTGCACAATCCCCGAGTAGAGATGCTGGTAGAGCGCCCACCGCCCTTTGTCTACCATGGTGATGAATGGTTGTTGACATGACTAAACAAAGGTATTATTAGTAGATTACATCTGAGAGGCTGGACTCGTGCAGAAAGAGGCCAACAAGAGCCCTGGGCCTCACTCGACTCCCAATTACTCCACAAAAGCCTAAACCACCAGGTCAGGGATAAAAGTGAATAAATGTTTCTAAATTCTTATCTTAAACACACTTAAGCTTAAAGCTATTTAACTGGGGCTTTAAAAGCATGTGAGCCTTGTGGAGCCCAGCTACCTGCCTCATTCTCTCGCTCTTATTTTTGCTTTTATCCTTTTAGTCTTGAAGAAGCCTAATTAGAAGCTTGAACAGGGCTCTCTCTCCCTGCCCTTAAATCAGTAATTGGCTTCAGTGCAGAGACTGTCAGGAAATTAACACATCACAACATGACAGCTGTTAATTTTTTCTCCTTATTTGTCATATGAATCACCGCTGATTTGCCGGAGTGCATAACAAATTAGTGGGCTGTAATCAGCAGTCTCTCTTCTGTGAGCTGCACCTTCTCTCTTTTTTTCCCTTTTCCCCCCTCTCTCTCTTCTTCCCTCTCCCCCTAAAGTCCATTACTTCCCTGCCTCAGCTGAGACGACGGTTCCTAGGTGTGTCATTGTCAATAAATCAGAATAAGCAAATGCTAAAAGCGCAAGAAGCTCTTTAAACTTTGATGAAGGCTTTTAGTTACATTTTTAAACTTACACTCATAACTGGAATCTTCATATATATGTGTATATATATATATATATATATACACATATATATATATAGTCACTCCCTGGTAGTGATAGACTGTCAGGTTTCCAGTCATTTCCTCATCCAACGTGCCAGGGAAGGTGGAATTCCAAGTGTCATCAGAGCAAGTTCTGGCTGACGGAGAAGGGGGGAGGTGTCAGGGACGGTGGGGGCTGAAGGTCTCAGAGATCCCCACAGGGTCAGACCAGAGGCGTTTCCTCTCTGAGTCAAGGATTAGGGAGGTGAGAGGCAAATTGGAGGAATGGGAGGTGAACAGATAGGGCAGGAGGAAGAGAGAGAGACTCTGCGACTTCTTCACCCCCTAGCCTTCTAACTTGACTCGTGGTCCACTATGCATCCGCCACCTGAGGAGGCATTTGAGTCTTCATTAACTGTCTTTGTAGGGCCACTGGGACCACCACCAAGCAGGATCATGGGCTCTGGGCCTTTCTACTGCACTCAGCACCTTTGGTGGTCTTACATCTAATATTTATGACTTTTCTCTTAAAGGTCATAAGTGGGGGGGACAGAAACGGTGAGACCTGCAAGGTGGCTATAATACATGATTCTGCTCTAGACTCTGAAATCTGGCAAACAAATCTGTGTTCTTTGCACCCACACTGCAGATGTGGAAGGTAGAGGAGCTTCTTTCTTCTTGCGTGCTCAGTCACTCAGTCATATCAACTCTCTGTGACCCCATGCACTGTAGCCTGCTAGGCTCCTCTGTCCATGGAATTTCCCAGGCAAGAATACTAGAGTGGGTTGCCATTTCCTACTCCAGGGGAGCTTCCCGACCCAGGGATCAAACCCATGTCTCCTGCATTGGCCGGTGTGTTCTTTATCACTAAGCCACCTTTCTTCTTGGTCTGAAACTTTCTAGACTGAAGAGTGCTGGTCTTTCTAACCTGAGTTCATCAGGGAGTTGGTTGGAGGTTCATGGGGTTGGGGGCCGGGGGGGACTCAGCCTCTTAGGGCTCTCCCAGCATGTTATGTTGGATGTTATAGACTGATGCTGAGCCTGAGGTGAGAGAATTTCAGAGATAAATTTCTTCTTTTCTTTCTTCTCTCATCCATCCATCCACCCATTGTCCTCTGCAGGGAGCAACAGGTATGACCCCAGCATGGGAACAAGTGGAACAGAGGGAGGGACAGAAGATGGGTTTATCTCAAGAGAGAAGAACCCAGGGAGGATAAATCACAGATTTAGACAAATAAATCCCCTAGACCCAGACCCCCTTCTGCTATCCCAGGATGCTTTCTTGGGTGGAATGTAACAGAAGTGTGGAAGGGCCTTGCTCCTCCAGCCATCACCATCAGCAGGTCAGTTATTCTGTCTACCATATTAGTCTTGACTACCTTTTTTCCCCCAGGAATTAGTCTAATGACTTTCTTGTGGTGAGTTCCAATTTGACCACTTGAAAATTGGCTTTAGCTCAGTTTATCATACACTTTTCCAGGACTATCAGTATTAGACTCTCGTTTAAGAACCAGGAATTCAATAAATTAGGGCCTATGATCTTAGATTGTTTGTACTTTTTTTGCAAAACAGCAGTAATTTTAAAAATGTGCTCTTAAAGAAATCTCGACACTTGGGTCTTGGAATACACGTCCCACCCACTGTTCTTTCCCTCATGAGACCTGAGACGCTCTATTTTAAGAGACACAGAGCTGCAGCACCAGCATCATCCTTTGGAGCTGATAAGGCCATGAGGTCTCATTGTGTGAACATCATTGAAGTATTTTAGAAATAAAACAATTGTCCTTCCCCCTCCCCATTTCACTGATGATAATGTATCCTCATTCAGTGTGTTTAAATACAGTTTAGTAATGATACATCTTACAAAAATCTCTGTTGAGAAAGTTTCTCTCTACTGTCACTTTATAAGCTCAAAGAAAGGGTTTTAAAGTAAAATACCAATTTTACAATTACTCTGTCAAATCCTAATTTAAGGAAAAAAAAATAATTTCTCCCTTATCTGATATGGAACGAGCTTCCTGGTTGAGACCCAGATTGTTAGTACGGAAGCAGCAGCTCCCCCAAAGTGGCAACCACAGGAGTCAGGTGATCCCAGGACAAACCAGGCCACCATGGGGCAGAGCTCCTGGTTGGTCTAGGGAAGACCCCACAGGAGGAGGACCCAGGGGGCACTGGGCTCCACAGGCTGAATGCCTCTGGAAATGATGGAGCCTGAGCCCATGTTTCCAACATTTATTGGGAAATCTATTGAAGTGATAAATTCTACTGTTACTGACTGGCTCTCAAGCACTCTCTTCCCAGTTCATGGGTACCCTGGGCACAAGCTGATGCCACTTCTCCTACAACCCTTCTACCTCTGACCTCTAGTGATCTAGCCTCCAAGTTCTCCCATTCCCATGCTGTGTGTTCCTCTCCCTTCCAGACTGCTAGATGGAAGGCCTGTTCCTCGATAAACAAACCTCCTTAAATCTCCCTTCTATCTCCAATGTTCTCATTCTGCTATAATTGATGCTGTGGTCTTGGTGATGCTCTTTAGGGACAAGCTTCCCCTGCAGTCCTCTATAGTGGCAACTGTTCCTTCTTCCAGGCTCCATGTACATCAGTGGCAGCTGGGAATCATTTTTCCTCCTATCCCTGAAGATAAGCACCATCTGCCTGTGTTACCGTTCACCTCTGGTAATTCCTGGCATTCACCAGTCTCCTGGATACAGATATTCTTCTTAGTCATTCGCGTTCATCAGATACAATGAGAACTGGATCAACATTTTCTCTTACCCACAACCCATTGTCATCATTTAAGGTGACCTCAGCCTTAACACACGAGCTTCCCAGATAGCTCAGTGGGTAAAGAATCTGCCTGTAATACAGTAGACGCAGGGAGGCAGGTTTGATCCCTGGGTCAGGAAGATCCCCTGGAGGAGGAAATGGTAACCCACTCCAGAATTCTTACCTGGAAAATTACATTGACAGAGGAGCCTGATGGGCTATAGTCCATGGAGTCACAAAGAGTTGGCCACGACTGAGCAACTAAGAATGCATACCACTCAGCCTTAACATGCATGGCCCATTACCCATCACTGATGCCTCACAGGTGTCTGATCCACCTGCTAATTTCCAGGGACCTGCATCCATCCTATGTTAGCCATATGGGTGACTGGTCATCCCCAGATGGTCTATATCTTCCCCTAGAAACTATGAGTCTCAAGTCTTAAATGCTAGAAGCAACACATTCTCAGGCCCAGGGTCTTGTCTTTGTCTTGAAGATTTTCTCTTTATATACATTTTATTCTATTTTACTGGGGTTTCTGGTAGAATGTATGTCAATCCTATCATCCTTCCTAGCAGTGCTTTCTGCCTCTGATTCTTCATCTGCGCTCTATGTTCTTTTGTTTCAACCACTTAGGTGTGAGGATCCTCCACGTCGCCATTCTTTGCATCGTCCATGCTCCACCCTGGCAAAATCCCAGTCCTGAATCAACCCATTTCCCTTTCTTCTGTATTCCCACTCTGAATTAACAAGCAATGCTGGAGAAAAGCCACAGTCTTCTGCAAACTGGAGCTCTACCAACACAAAGTCTCTGGGCCTAGCTGAGCCTTCCACACTCTGCACCACCTCTCTTGAGTTTTCCCACCTGGCTTTCTCTACAGAATAAGAAATCATCTTAAGTGATTATTTAAAATTTCTCTATGGATTTCCATCTCCTACCCTCCATCTTTCTCTCCCACCTTAGTGGAAGCACCTTCTCACCTTGTATGGAAAGTTGACCATCTCACTTTTTTTCTGCTCCACTTTTCCTCCAAGTCTGCTCTCTGAGTACTGTGGCTCAGTGGATTCACTTCTCTCTCTCCTATATTTTCAACATCTCCCACTGTCTTCTGTTTCTGTTCCTTCCTTTTAACAATGAAACGTACTTAAATCCCTCCCAACTTAATAAAAAAAATTCATACAGCCCTAAGCAGCTTGTTGCCCTCACAACCAGCCAAGTTTCTGAAAGAGTGGTCTACACTTGCTGTCTCCACTCTCCCTGAAATTGTTAGTGAACCAAATATGAGTGCACTCACCCATGTGCAGTAAAGACAATGTATTGACATTAGGTTACGGTAAAGGAAAGTACAGGACTGATTGAAGGGCACCCAGCAAGGGGAACAGGCAGCTTATGTTCAGAAGACCCAAACTGCCCAATGGCTTTCAAGGAAGGGTATTTAAAGGCAGTGTGAGGGAGCAGGGGTGCAGAGTGTATAATCAGCTCATGTACAAGTGGTTGGCATCAAGGTAAGAGTTCAAGCGTCATCAACCTTCTGGTTTCAACTGGTCTAGGGTCTAGTGCTTGTAGTTAGCAGTTTTCACCTGGTAGGGGTCTGCTTCCTGTAAAAACAACTCGGATATAGCCTGTATCTGTATCTTCCAAGGAACTGGGAGCTCGGGGATTCCCAAACTCTGCCACTATGTGGCAGATTTATAGTCTAAATTGTTAGCCATTTCCTGGCCCAAAGCTGTTTTTTTGTTTGTTTGTTTCTACATCTTCATATCTCCTAATCATTAAATCTTGAGCCAGTCTTTTGAGTCTCAGAGAATGCTTGGGAGACTGAAGCAAAAGCTTTTTCCTTCAAAGGACAGGGACATGGGGGCTTGTATGTGATTTCCCAATTAACTCATCACAGAGTTTGGCAGTTGCTCTTCCCATCTCATGGAAACTTGTGTCACCGAGAATGCTAGTATGCTTGAAGACAAGGATGTTTTTGATTCCTAGTTAACCTGATTTCTCTGCAAGCATGAGCGCACAACTACTTCACAAATGTTTGACTTTCAGACTTGGATTGTTGCTCTCTTTTTGGCCATTCCTTTCTGGTCTCCCTAGTAGACTTACTTCTCATGATCTTTCCATTATAAGTAATTTCCTTGGGATTTCCTTTTTTCTCTCTTTTACTTTACTCTGTGGGCAAACTTTATCTCTCCTTTGGCATCAAATATGACTTCAAACATAAATTTTCTGAACAACAGTCTTGGATATCTCATAAGTGCATGCAAGGTTAACCTACCACCTCATCTGCCTTGAATTCTTTGTCTAGAGACCAATGACCAGAGACCATTCTAGATTATTTCCTCCCCAGTACAGCCATTGTCTGTTCCATCACTGAATTTTGTCCATTCCCTTGATTGTCCTTTCCCATCATTACTACTGCCACCACCAGGTCCCCACCACCAGTTCCTTTCACTTGATCAATCCAACAGCTTCCATATTGCCAGCCTCTAATACATCCAATGGGCTTCCCAGGTGGTGCTAGTGGTAAAGCATTCACCTGCCAGTGCAGGAGATGCAAGAGGCGCGGGTTTGATCCCTGGGGTCAGGAAAGATCCGCTGGAGTAGGAAATGGCAACTCACGCCAGTATTCTTGCCTCGAGAATCCCTTGGACAGAGGAGCCTGGTGGGCTACAGTCCACTGGGTTGCAAAGAGTCAGACATGACTGAGAGACTGATCACAAACTAAAAAGTACAAATACATTCAATGTATCTTCCACACTGCAACCTGTCATCTTTCTTAATGCGAACTTGACCTTGCAGCTTGCGTGTTTGTTCTCTGTTGCAGAATCCCTCCATCTTTTTTGAAAAAATATATATATTTATTTACTTGGCTGTGCCAGGTCTGAGTTGCGGTATGTGATATCCTCAGTCTCTGCTGCGGCATACGGGAATCTGTTTTTATTTCCAGCATGGAGTTGTGGCATGCAAGATCTAGTTCCCTGACCAGGGATTAAACCTGGCCTCCTGTCTGGGAGCACAGAGTCTTAACCACTGGACTGCCAGGGAAATACCCAGAGTCTCTCCCTCTTTCACATGTTTTCACGATGGGACTCACCTGCCTCCCCAGGGTGGGTCCTGATTTGCCACTCATATCACGTGTTACAATCTGGAAACACTGAACTCAAATCAGTTTCCTAAAAGTGCTAAGTTTTATCTTGTTCCCCAATCTCACACCCAGAAGACTAGGGCCTGCATTCCTTTCCCTGGCTAGACCAGCAGCCTAAAGTGGCAGCTCACATCACATGGCCTTGTTGGAGTGTCTATTACCACACCAGGCCCCACCTCCAGAGAGACAGTACACTGTGTCAGGGCAGAAACCACGTGCTCATTGCTGGAGCTGGTCCCAAGCATAGTGCCTCATACAGGAAGGGTCTCTGCACAGCTTGGTCAAATGCCTTAGTGTTCAAAGTCTACAGTGATGGGCCTGGGTGGACTTTTCCATTTCCTGAAAGTCAGGGTATATCTTGGGCTCCGTAATTTGGAATTAAATTTATTACCTGAACATCTTTCAGTTTTGATCAAATTTTCTAACACAGCTGGGTTGATGGAAGCTTCTCTATATCCACAAATAACAACTTGTAAGTACCTAGGGTTATTTCTCTCCACATGAAGCTAACCAGCTGGTGATTCCCATCTCTGAGCAGATGTTTGGCGCCGTGTAGACCCCACGAGGCCATGCCCAGGGCTACACCCCTCACACAGTTCTGAACCCACTTTGTGGTTCTGGGGAAGGCCTCTCAGTAAGGATTCTTTACAGTTCAGCTGCTCCTGAAACCTTAGAGTCCACAGAGGGAAAAAACTGAGAAATGATTGCCAAACCGAAGCAAAGTGAGCTGAGTCTAGGAGGAAGGAGAAAGAAAGCCAGTTTGGGGCAGGATCAAAAGTCAGCCTGTGCTGTTAAGGCAAAAATAAACAGAGGCACACAAAAACCAAACAACACAAAAATGCTCATCAGCTGGGCCAACCCGGCTCAGACCACCCACTTTGCTGAATTTACCAGATCACAGCAGATTGACTCCACCAGGGCCTCACCCTTCACCGCACTCCATGGTGACGGGCAGGGCAATGGTGTGGAGGAGGAGGGACCAGCCCAGACCAGAAGGACCCTTCCTAAGCTGCTTAGACAGGGGCTTCAGCAGCAAATCCAGCTGGAAGTCGGGAGCAGGCAAGTCTCCTGCCTGCTGCCTCAGTTTCCCCTTTGAGAGAACAACACGGTTTGGTCCTTTTCCCCTAATGAGTCTCCCATGGTGTTGGGGTAGATCAGTAACTAGGGGGAAGGGCCACATTCTTTGAAAAGACATATTCAGAGTGTAATATCCATGAAAATGAAAAACAAACTATTGCCTTCATATTAAACTTTAGGGAGAGTTAAATCCAGTTAAAGCATCTGGCCTCCTGGGGGAACGCGGAGCTGGAGACCTCATTAGCCTCTTCAGTGACTCTGAGGGCAGGTGGTGGAGGGACAGGGGAATTTCACTTTGTTTACTCACTTTTCTGTCTCCCACTCCAGAGCTGAAGGGTAGAGAGGTACACATGGTATTCACCACTGTGTCCCCAACACTTGGACCTGGGCCAGGCACAGAGAGGATATTTGTTGGATAAATTGAGGAATGAGAGAATGAATGAATGAACGAACATCAACCCCAAGGGACAAGTATGGTGATAAGAGGGACCTTGCCTGACGCAGGGTAGATGAACACTGAATATTTGCTGTGCACCGTATATCAAAACAGAGCTTAAGTGAACAGGAAAACAAGAACTTTTACAGAAAAGTTTTCTAGAGGGAGGCTCGTGTTTCCCAATCAAGATACCTGGGCCCAGGGAGGGATGCGGGTTTGCCTGCAGTCTCTGAGCTTGTCAGATTCCAGGCTGTGGCTATCCTGGGGCTTCTGAGCCCCAAGTAAAAGCCTCACCCAGGACCTCTCACTGCTGGGGGCATCAGAAGGCATCCGCCAGGGAAGCTTGTCAGAAGTCAGAGTCCCAGGACCAGGCCTTCGTGTCTTCCCACCAGGAGAGCAGAGACCTTTCCTCCCGAGCGCCCTCTGCCCTGTAGCTCCCTCTGGTCTCAGCAGCCACCCCACGTCCACTCTCCTCTCCGGCTCCCAAAGCTCAGCTGCTCACATGTTTCTGTACTGCGGACAAAATGAAGGCTGGCCAAGGTGTCACATGTACAGAATAGCCAAGGTACAAACACAGGACGTGCTCCTGCCTGACCTGAAGGCCCCCCCCCATGGCTGCCTCGTTTTTCAGCCCTTGGAGGGGCCAAGGAGGATTATGGCAACTCAGGAAAGTGGTGAAGGCCCAGAAAGTCAACTCTCTCTTCAAGGCTCAGCTCAAATGTCGCCTCTTCTAGGAAGCCCTCGCTGCTCCCCAGCCTTAGTGACATGTGCTGATCCTCCAGGTCTCTGCACAGTTCTTAATGCCAGTGGTCCTCAACCATTTTGACACCAGAGACCAGTTTCATGGAAGACAATTTTTCCATGGACTGGAGAGGTGGGGGGATGATTCCAGATAATTCAAGTGCATTATACATTATATTTATTGTGTGGCTTATTTCTATTATTATTTCATCAGCTCCACCTAAGATCACCAGGCATTAGATCCTGGAGGCTGGGAACCCATGCTTGATGCCATTCTTCCACAGCTCAATTGTGTTCCTCTGTGTGAGACTGTGCCCTTCACTACAAGGATGACCTTCTCCTTTCCTTTGAACTCCCCATCAACACGGCGCCTGGCTCTGAGGGCATGCATCCTTGGGAAATACTCATGACAAGTGGACGAGCTCTCTCAGCATCATTAGGGCCAAGGAAGCAAAAGGAGACCAAAGAAATGCTCTCTCCAAAAAGATGCTCTCACCGTCCACAGGGTGAAAGACTGGGGAGGCAAAGATGAGGTCTCTGGCCGGACAGAAGAGCAAGGCCTTCCCTTTCCTGGGCCTCCAGATCCTGCGGCCCTTGCTTGCCACCCCCTTAAGTCACACCTCATCCCACCTTAGATAAAAAGGAGCTGAAGAGCAGATGTGAACAAGGAGAGTAAAATGAATGGGAACCACAGTGAAATATTACTCATCCATTAAAAAGAATACATTTGAGTCAATTCTAATGAGGTGGATGAAACTGGAGCCTATTATACAGAGTGAAGTAAATCAGAATGAAAAACATCAATACAGTATACTAATGCATATATATGGAATTTAGAAAGATGGTAACGATGACCCTATAGGCAAGACAGCAAAAGAGACACAGATGTATAGAACAATCTTTTGGATTCTGCAGGAGAAGGCGAGGGTGGGATGATTTGAGAGAATAGCATTGAAACATGTATATTACCATATGTGAAACAGATTGCCAGTCCAGGTTCGATGCATGAGACAGGGTGCTCAGGGCTAGTGCACTGGGATGACCCAGAGGGATGGGATGGGGAGGGGGGTGGGAGGGGGGTTCAGGATGGGGAACACATGTACACCCATGGCTGATTCATGTCAGTGTATGGCAAAACCCACTACAATACTGTAAAGTAATTAGCCTCCAATTAAAATAAATAAATTAAAACAAACAAACAAACAAAAACACTCACCCTGATGAATGGAAAGGCTATGTAATCAACTCCTTGGACCCAAGCATGTAGACATGGCTGAAAAGCAGAAGTCATGTCTAGCAAGATGGCCCAGGTCAGGTCTCAGGAGGCCGAGCGAGGGGCAGGGAGATAGGACAAGGCTGCCGTGTCTGCCTCAGGGGTCTCTCCATGGCTCTTCCCTCCCCTTCCCCGGCCTCTCTCCTCCTTACAGGCTGCTTGTGGCAGGCACAGGTGGGGTTTCCTGGGAGGCGGGATCTAGAGTGGGAGTTTGTTAATGAGCCCTCTTGGGATCCCCATGGACGGACAAGGAAGGGGCAAAAAGAAGCAGGACTGGGCAGGGGAGGATGCTAAGCTGCGAGGCCTCAGCCAACAGGGTGGAGGATTCCTGATTCTGAGGCCTTTACACCCCTACCTGGATCAATCAAACCTGGAAAAAGGCTGAACCATGGGCAGGGCTGGGGTCTTCAGGCAGGTGATCCTGAAAGGGCTGACAGCTGAGGGCTGAATGTTGGAGCCTTTCCAAACAGCTGGGGGAATATGTCCTCTCCTCCTGAAGGGGTTCTGGGCAGCCCATCTCAGCACCCCCACATATGGGCATCAGCTGGGGTAGCGGGAAAGATGTCAGGCTTGGCAGGGAGGAGTGGCAGGAGTATGAAGGGCAAGTGCATATATACTCAGTTGTGTCCAACTCTGCGACCCCATGGACTGTAGCCCGCCAGGCTCCTCTGTCCATGGAAATTTCCAGGCAAGAATACTGGAGTGCATTGCCAGTTCCTACTCCAGGGGATCTTCCCAACCCATAGATCGAACCCACATCTCTTGTGTCCCCTGCATTGGCAGGCAAATTCTTTACCACTGGCGCCACCTGGGAATTTAATTCTCCTGTTCATCCCCTCTTATGCCCCCACCCGCACCTGGCTTAGAGGGGAGGGCAGTCAGGTGTCAAATTTAAGACTATTGTACTTGAAAGACCCACATCTGACAAACACAGACTTCCAACCTGGAAGCCCTTCCTCCTTGTTGTTCAGAAGGGAATTGAGGCCTGGAGAGGGGAAGTGGCTCAGGATGATATGTAAGTCAGAGGAGGTCCAGGAGGCGAGCCCAGGGATTCTGTTTTCCCTACCAGGGTTAAGACCATCTTCTGCCCTAAGCCTTGTAAAGGATGATGTTTCTCCCCATCCAACTTTCAGATTTTTTGCGCTTTCACAAAACAATGCAAACCAGTGAGGCTTCATGGAGTTCATACTGAATGCTCTGGACTGTTTTAGGCCACAGGAGGCAAGAGAAAGATGACTTAAGGTTGTCACCTACAGTCCAGGGGATAAGAGGCTTGGCTAGCTAGTAATGCACCTAGCAGGCTGAAAGACCAAAAGAATATGCCCATGGAAATATATTCACAACCCAGGGTCATGTCTAAGAAATTCAGGGTGGGTCAGAAGGGAGGCTACAGATGAGGCTTGGGAACAATGTTTTTGGCCCAACAGCTGTATAAGGGCCTCAGAAAAGATGAACAGGACAGAGGTCTCAGCCAGGGCTGGTGGTCCAGGCACCTTGGCCCCTCACCTCTTAGCTGAGCTGGAGTTGGGCCGGGAAGTCATAGTGAAGGAGGACAGAATTCAGCCAGATGGTCTCCCCTGTCCTGTTTGGGGAGAGGAGAAAGGCCACTCTATCTGAAGTCCAATCAGTGAGTGGTCCAACAGGAGGGCAGAGATTCCTGCTGCTCCTCTGGCACCTAAAGGCCTGCAGGGGCCCTCAGAGGTGGACGGTGTGATTCATGAGGAAGCCACTCAACTGGGAAAACCAAGGCTGCAGAAAGAGACACCAGCCAAACAGGGGAGCCCCAGCTGAAGGGATGTCCACACCATAGACATCACAGTGGCCACAGTCCCGGGACTCCTAGAAGAGGTTAGAGTCCATGGAAGAAAAGGAGAATGGGAGGAATCTCCAGGGATGTCTGGTCTTTACCATTGTCGGGGTCACCCAATCCAGGCAAGCACCTTCTCCAGGCCGCTGTGGAGGTGGGCAGCAGGTGGGTGCTCACAAGCAGGGAGCAGGCCAGCAGCAGCCCAGGGTCATATCCAAGCCCAGATCTTGCACTAAGTGAGATTCCACCTTAGCTGCTTTCTCAGAGCTCTATCCCAATGTTTTGCAAAAATTTAAATCAATGACTTCAGTCTCTACTATGACATGAGCGATTAAACTCAATAGCTGGATTAGCCTTATTTAGGGGGAAAATGATTCTAACAAGGTGAACACCAGACCATGGAGCCCACGATTTCAGGGACACCAGAGACTATTGCTGGGTCCCTGGACTCTCCTCCACCAGCAGGGGTCCTGGAGGGTAGTCATTCAGGCTAGCAACACATCTTTCTGAGGACAGGCAAAAATGTGTGACTTAGTTTGTTAATGGAAAGTGATGAAAGTTGCCTATGTCCCTCCCTGAATTTATACCTTTAAGATAGTGGGTGATGTGCCTACCTGCCTTCTCCAAGACATTGGAACCAGTAATACTCAAGACAGTGGATGGGTCTGTCAAGCTGAGACTGCTAGCACACGTGGTGAGAACCACATCCCCTCCATTGACTTAAGATGTACTTATGGTCTGAGGGAGAAATTATTTTAAGTTTTTGGAATTTCAGAGTTATCAGTTACTGCAGCACAACCTCTCCTCTTCTGACTAATACACCTTATAGCTAAAAACTCTCCAACGCTTTTCTTCACAACTCTAATATGATCAATCCCAAAGCCTCACCATGACCTGGAAGGTTCTGCATTATCTGGTTTCTACCCCCCTTCCAACCTCATCTTCCACCAGTCACACCTTGCTTGCCTGTTCCAGCCACAATGGTCTTCTGTCTGCTCCCCAAACATGCCACGCTCATTCCTCCAAGAAAAACTTGGCACTTGCTGTTATCTCCCCCTGGAATAATCTTCTCCCAGGCCCTCAGCCCTGAGTGGATTCAGATCTTCTCAGATACCATCTCCCTAGAAGGATCGTCTCCGACCACTGTCTTAAAGAAGCCCAGTCACTCTTTTAATTTGTTTTTTAATTGGAAGATAATCGTTTTTATAATATTGTGTTCGTTTCCACCATATAACAAGGTGAATCCATCATAACTATATGTATATCCCATCCTTCTTGAACCTCCCTCCCACCCCAACCCCCGTCATACCTCTCTAAGTTATCACAGAGTGCCAGGCTGGACTCCCTGTATCATTGAGCAGCTTCCCACTTGCTAGCTATTTTACACATAGTAGTAACTACATGTCAGTGCTACTTTTTCAATTTGTCCCACCCTCTCCTTTCCCCACTGTGTCCACAAGTCTGTTCTCTATGTCTGTGTCTCTATTCCTGCCCTGTAAATAGGCTCATCAGCATCATTTTTCTCAATTTCATATACATGTGTTAATATACAATACTAATTTTTCTGACTTACTTCACTCTGGATTACAGGCTCTAAGCCCATCCACCTTGGTTTAACTGATTCACATTTATTCCTTTTTATTGCTGAGTAATAGTCCATTGTATATATGTACCACAACTTTTTTATCCATTCATCTGTTGATGGACATCTAAGTGGCTTCCATGTCCTGGCTATTGTAAATAGTGCTTCAGTGAACATTGGGGTACATGTGTCTTTTTGAATTGTGGTTTTCTCAGGGTATATGCCCAGTAGTGGGATTGCTGGGACATATGGTAGTTATATTCCTAGTTTTTTAAGGCATCTCCATACTGTTCTTCATAGTGGCTGTTCAATTTATATTCCTACCAATGGGGCGAGAGGACTCCCTTTTGTCCACATCCTCTCCAGCATTTATAGTTTGTAGATTTTTTGATGATTCTGATCAGTGTGAGGTGATATCTCATTGTAGCTTTGATTTGCCTTTCTCTAGCAACGTTGAGTATCTTTTCATGTGTTTATTGGCCATCTGTATGTCTTCCTTGGAGAAAAGTCTGTTGAGGTCTTTTGCTCATTTTTTGGTTATGTTGTTTGTTATAATATTAATCTCTTTGCTTTTTCTTCTGATCATTTATTACTTTCTGAAATTACCTAGTTGCTTTTTTATGTTTGTCTTCTCCTCTAGAATATGAGACAAGAATGTTACTTGATTATGGTAACGAGTACAAGGTTTGGTATACAGTAAGAGTTAAGTAAACATCTAATGAATGAATGAATATGCAAACCAGTGAAATTCATTGCCTGATGGATAAGATCCAGAAGAGGAGTTAAATGAATAGCATTCATCTTTACAAACAGATAACAACTCAGCCCAGAAATCCAGCAGAGCTAGCCTTACTCGGTTCCTGGCAGGGAGACTCAGATCCGATTTGGAGCAATGACCGTTTCCTCCCAGACTTAGGCACTGGATTCACCATGATAAATGGCCCGAGCTCCTCATTGCATTTAATGGCAAACCCTGATCCAAGTGGAACTGCAGCCAGGTGGCTCATGGGAGCCCTGGAATACAACTTCCAAATAGACCACAAAACCTGGAGAAGCCAAAAAGCCAACAACATTATGAGATGCATTAACTCATAATCCCCAGGAAGCACACACTTCTGGTGAGGGGAGGGGAGGCTCCCCCTCCACAAACACTAACAGCCATGGTTAATCCTCATCCCAGTGAAAGACTCTTGCCTGGGTGTCCAGAGAAGCTTCATCAATGTCAGCCTGGGGGCCCAATGCAGAGAGAGACAGTTGCCCAGAAAGCAGGCATCTAAGTTTATGGATAGTGCAGGACTGTCTTCCAGTGTCTGGGGGCCAGTGTAACCCCTACGGCTACCCAACTTAGTTCACCTGCTTGTTCTTGGTGTCCAGAGGAAGGTGGCTGTCCTTGCATCTCAAACTCCAGCCTTTGTTCTCAAAGGGACACAGAAGGCTCTGTCTCTGCCCCTAAAATGAATAGGATGGGGCTCCAGACAACCCAAGATGCCCATTGAGCCAATGGACTGTTTTTATCCTGCCAAGGGCATCCTCCCTTGAGGACTGGTTCACCCGCCCCATCACCCCCACTGCTCATTTTGTCTCCTCGCTCTTACTTCCCCAAGCCTTTGGCAGAGAACGTCCTCTGGGTCTTAGAATAGAGCAGCTATTTTTTGTGCCTCCCTGTCTTAGCGGTGCTGGGGATTCCTCAAGCTCACAAATCTCTCCTCTTGTGACTGCTTATAAAACCCAGCCCAAGTCTTTTCTTCTCAGCTACTTCTGGAGGGTCAGAGTAGTGGCTCTCAAACAATGATCCATGGAACTATGTCCATTCATGATAAAATAAATACATATATACAAGCTAAGGAATAATGTGTTTTATTAAGCTAAATTTTATTTACTTTAAAGGACTATCATGAGATACATTCTCATTTGAGAAGATCTTTTCTTCAACAAAATTGAGACAGTTGCTATGGATATTTATTTATTTTTCAGGTGCTCACCTGGCCAAATAAAAAGTCAGCGACCTCAAGCTGAAGACCAAATTGATCTCACAATTTTTATAATGTATATCTTCCTCGGAGACAAAGAAGCCGCAAAACATACAAGACACAGGGCAACCCTCCCTACCTGTCCTCTTTCTACCTAGAGTACCTGATGCAGAAACCCTCACAGTCACCTTTCCCAGTCCCAGATCCCATAAGTGGTCTCTCTGAGCAATTTGTCCTCATCAAAGGCACTACTACCCTCCTGACCCTGGGCTCTCCAGTTAGAACCTTAGTAGGTAGGTTCAGATGCTTTTGAACTGTGGTGTTGGAGAAGACTCTTGAGAGTCCCTTGGACTGCAAGGAGATCCAACCATTCCATCCTAAAGGACATCAGTCCTGAATATTCATTGGAAGGACTGATGCTGAAGCTGAAACTCCAATACTTTGGCCACCTGACGCGAAGAACTGACTCACTGGAAAAGACCCCGATGCTGGGAAAGATTGAAGGAGGGAGGAGAAGGGGACGACAGAGGATGAGATGGTTGGATGGCATCACCAACTCAATGGACATGAGTTTGAGTAAACTCTAGGAGCTGGTGATGGACAGGGAAGCCTGGCGTGCTGCAGTCCGCGGGGTTGCAAAGAGTAGGACACGACTGAGTGACTGAACTGAACTGAGGTTCTCCCTTCATTTAATGGACCACATTCTTTTTCCTCCACCTCTTTGGGCTTCACCTATTTCTTTCCATGTCACTGCCACGCCCCAGGGACCCAGCATCTCACACTACAGTTGGAGCAGAGCCTCCACCTGTTTCGGGCCAGTGTGTTTCTCAATCTACCCTAACATGCCATCCACAAGCTAGCACGCTAGTCTTAATGTGCAAATGCTACCTTAGTCTAAGTCATGGACTGGAGGCTATGCTCAACAGGACACGTATTAGTTGTAAAAGAGAGGATGTTATAGTTTTTTGGGGGAGTGGGTGTCAATATTTGTAGATGTACATATTAGAAGACTTGATGATGCTGGATTTGTTGTCTTGCATGCCAACACTTATCTGGAGCAAGGGAAGGCACCCCCTTCTGGTTTGTCCAGGCCCAGCCACTTCCCGCTGGGTATACCCGAACCGCCCCATTCATGAATGTCACCTGCCATTTGTCTGAAGGCACTCATTGCAGCCCCTACGTGAGTCCCATCACCCTTGTTTTCAAGGAATTGAAGCTCATACATTCTGCATAAAACTGAAGGACAACTATTACGAGAAAAGAGGGCAGTTAAGTTCCTTCAGTGCTTTAGTAAAGCAGGAATAGCCCTCCACCTTGGTTTCCCTGTCTGCGGAATGGGGCTCTGACCCTTGTCTCTGGAGTCAGATGAGACACAATGAATAAATGCATTTTTGTTTTAATGCTTTGAATTCCTCGGAGAGCAGGTAACATCAAAATTCAAGGTGTTATTATTAGAGAGTAAGAAATTTTGTTCTATGCTAATTAAACTCACACCTTACCACTTTACACACAGGGAAGAGGCAGCGTGACAGTGTGACATGCTCCCGAGCAGGAAGAGTTCTGCCTGTGAGCACAAGACAGGCTGACTCCGCCGCGCGCCCGCCGTGATATGCGTGCAAATCTGCCTCCCGCTCTCCCCACTTCGCATCCAGCCCGGACTCCCAACATTTGCGGGAGAGGCTGATAGAGCGCTCTGCTCCGCACGGAGCACTGACGTTCTCTGCGCCTGTTAAGAAGTTGTCAAGCTGAGGTCAGGCAGGTGAAGATTTAGGAAGGCAGCCCACAAAGTTTCCCTGCCACTGGGTTGCCACCACTTACAGAAACGCCTGCAGGACGCAAGCGAGAAAACAGATCTTTCTTTCGTGATGGCTTTAGCACTCCTCTGGGGATTCAGACGTGGTGTCCCTCCACCACCAGGAGGCTGCGACAGGAGTGAGTGCGAGGATGCAGGGGGCCCACGGAGGGAGCGTGGGCGCCAGCGCTATTGATCCAGTGGCCCTGGCGGTGAGGTCCAATTGCGGGAGAAACACCATTTTTCCCCTGCTTTTTGCAGGGCCAAAGAAGAGACTATCCATGGAAGGTAATGGAGCTGTCACTGAGGAGAGAGAAGTGGAAATTCACGGTTCTCTTGTGAGGCAAAGACATCTGTGTTATTGCACCCTAAGCCAATAGTTTTTAAAACAAAGTCATAAAACAAGCTACTGTATATAAGAGAGGTAGAAGCTACGCAGAGCTCCCCTCACACTGTGTGGGCTTCTGAAAAGAAACAAACTTTAAAAAAAGGGGGAGGGGGCAAGATGGTGGGTGTACAGGACACAACCCTGGGGTAGAGGTTGGAGCTGAGCAGCTAGCTGGGTCCTTCAGGGCTGTTGCTCCCCTCCGGAAGGAACAGGCCCATTTGCATGGCCAGGGAGCAAGACTCAGCCGTGACAGAGGGAAGGTAGGAGGTGGCAGGGACAATGAGCAAACAGGAAAGATGCAAGGCTCTGTGCCACCACTACCACCACAAGCCCAGGAGAGGCTACTTCCAGGCAGGAATGTTCCTGAAGATGTGACTACTGCATGCACCTGTGCTGAGCACCAGCATCTACCGCTGGCTTTCACAAACATCTACCTGGTCAGTTTCCAAACTGGTGTCCTCATTTTCAAGTGAAGAAATGACAGCTTGGAGGGATCCCTTGATCGGGCAATGTCATAGTGTGAGTCTTCTGACCTCAAATTCAGTGTATATATATATTTTTAATAGTACTTTCTTTTTTCATCTTCTCTGTCAAGAGAGATCTGTCTGCCCATCGCTGAAGCTCATTCCCCTCCAGAGCATCAGATATACTGATCCAGTGGATAACCACGTGAGACACTGATGCACGTTGTCTATGGGCATGGCCTGCTGAGATCTGGTCTACAGCCCGCTGGCTTGACTAGGAAGATATCAGCAAATGGACCAGCCATCCAGATGGTGAGTTGTCCTTGTGGTTTGTTTCTAAGGGGTATGGTTTGGGTCTTAAGATCACGGAATTCAGAGTCGGAAAGAGCTTCAGTTCACAATCTGCCCCTGATACCCTAAGAGGTGACAATCCAGACCTGGTGCACTAGAGAGGTCTGCCCTCACAGACTCCGTGAAGGGCACTGGCCACCCTTTTGTACCAGGTAATCCCACCAGGTGACCTGGGTCTGGATGAACATCAGAAGTCCAACAATCTGTTGCCTGGCCTGTGACCTCTGACCCAGCATCAAAAGATAAGCTGAGCCAATATACTCTGAGGAATGGGAGAGTAAGAAAAGTGTTGGAGGGTGGGGGCAGGGACTGCCCATTAGCAGGCTGGTTTTAGGGAGTTAGATCTGGTTAAAGCCAGAGCCATAGTGACAAGCTGAAAACTCTTGCAAGCTGAAGTTCTGAATAGCAGAAACTTTGAGAAGGAAAAGAAGGCAGTGGGAGGCAGAGCAGAGAGCAGCAGACCAGTGAAAAGCGGCTTACTCAGGCTAGAGGGCAATCCCCATGGTCTCTAGGATGGTCTGATTCCAGCTCAGGTCAGTATGAGTGGGCCCAGGGTAGCTTGATACAGTTGCACAGGTTGTGCACTTCATAGACAATAACGTGGGCTTTTCCACTGGTGGTGGCACCAAGGGATCCCTGCCTGATTTCCAGTACCCTGAGTACACTGGAGGGCTGTGTTGAGCCCCACCTCTGCCTCAAAAAGAGGTGACTTTTAGTCTGGCCTCTCTTAAGACTTAGTGTTCCCCATCTGTGAAATGGAATAGCAACACCAATTCTACCTACTTTAGTGTGGTTGTAAAGAAAAGAGGAGACTGCATATGAGAAAAGGCTTGCAAAACAAATTTTTTTAAACATGCAAATATAAGAGCGTCCTTTCTCTTAAATCATCTGTGATGATGGTTCAGACAGGAAATGAATGGAATGAGTCTCCTGGGACCAGGGTGGACACAGTTCATGGGCGACAAGCTTTTTCCCCGGCATCAGGACAAGTGGTACAGTAGACACTGTGCCCACCCATTCCCCACGGTACTGGGTCTCAGTTGCTCCTTCTCTGGAGAACTGCTCTTTGCCATGGGAATTACCCCTTAAGACTGATATAAAAGGCATTGGCTTCCAGTTGTGGTTTATGCTCCAGAACACTCTCCCCCTGAAATCAAGACTAGCATGTCCCTGAGACCCCGTCCTGCTGGAATCTTCCTCCTGCCCTATTCTGTTCGTTCCATCTCCTATAAACCTCAACTCAGAATGCTCTCGCAGGAACCATTTCCACAGGAGACCTTTCTCGCTCAGGTCTGTGTTTGGAGAGCCCAGCTCAGAGCCACAGTCGGCTGGGAACTGAATGTCTGAATCAAATCCTCACACATCGAACTTGCAGCTCAGCCACCATACAGGACTCCAGGGTAGAGGAGCAGGAAATAGACCCTGGGCCTTAGATTTTTAGGCAGGAGGCTTATTCAAGATTGTGCTTGGCGTCAACCAGTACTTCAGGGAGGAAAGCAGGGCTGAGCAGAGGGAGAAGTTGAACTAGGATGCAGTCATGCCCAAGCCTTGGCCAACCCCACGGGGAGCTCAGGACCTGGGATGGACCTTCGGAATTGCCTACCTTTGTATACCCACCTGACTTGTCACTGGACACGGGCATCCCTCAAGGCTGCCATATGACCTCGAGGAGGCAAATGTCCTCAGAAGAGAGTAAGTTTTGGAGAGGAATTCAGCAGAGAGTTGTCTACTACCAAACATTACCAGCAACCGGGGGAAAGGTCCTTTGATTCCAAAGGACCTTTCTGCATATCCACCAAGTCCTCCCACCCTGGGGTGAGCACGTCCCTCCCCCCCCAGAGTCAGAGCCGCCAAGTATAAAGGATTCAGAGGCTTTTAAAGAGTAATTTTAGTGCATAGCTCAGTACCTGCTCCCACGCAGGTGAATCAGGCATGGAGTCTTCACGTGGAAAGGCTGCCTCACAGGATGGGGGCTGGCAGCGTGGGGCCAATACCTTGGCCACACTAATTGTAAGTCTGCAGAATGTCCAGGTCATTCCGTGCAGCCCCCACTTCAGCTCTGTGAACCCACCTGCCTGCAGAGATTCTGAAGGGATGTCAAGGAGTAAATGACGGCTCTTCCTCAGCTCCACTGAAGAAGACTTTTTTTTCCAGTATTTTCCTCAGTATTCATGTGTAGGATCTTTTCCTGTATACTCTTGCAAAGGGTATTCTGAAGGAGTGTGAGAAAAAAATAAAAAGAATCTTTGTAATGTATATTAGTAACATTTAATTAGCCTTGGATTGCTTATTAAGTGACGATTATTCCTATTATGTCTGTCATAGATGAACGACTACATACTGTCTATGGTTTATGGACCTAAAGTTCTCTGCCGAGTGTCACAAATTCCTATTATGTCCCCAGTGCTGGGCTTTGCATTTGGAGTTTGGGCAGAGGCAAATGGCCCCCTCCACACAGGTAAATATTTCCCCATTGACCTGGCAATGGAGTAGGGTTGGACCAGCCTTACTTCTGGTAAGAACAGAGGATGCATTAGTGATACATTCTTGATGGGGTGTTCTGACTGGTGGGAGGGATTGAAGCCATGGAAACTAACAACACCTCCGGGGCATCATCCTTCAGGGCATCATCTTCTGAAGTGGGTGCCATCAATCCCGGTTTTGTGGATGTCCCACTATAAGGCCCTTAGAGATCGCAGTCTTCAATTTTTTTTTTTTTTTTTTTTACTGATAGGAAAATAGACTTCATAGAGGAAGTGAATGTGGCCACAGACCAGGGCTACAACCCTGAAATTTCCCTGTGTGCAGGAAGCATGCCCTACATTTGGAGCCAGGGAAGATCCTTCTACCCAAATGCCTTCAATTCTCTGTCTGTCTTCATGCCTCTCCCCAATGATGCCCTTGACATATAAGCTAAAGAATTTAGAAATATCTTGACAGCCTCTTGTGCCAGGTTAAGACCTCCCCACTTCATCACTACCCCAAAGGTCAAGATGACATGTGGATAAGTGGGTACCATATTCCTCAAGTCTTATGAAGCCTGAAATCCCATCTTTATTTTTTTCTACTGAATTCATCATGTTGTTCAGTTCCTAAGTTATGTTCGACTCTTTGCAACCCCATGGACTGCAGCACACCAGGCTTCCCTGTCCTTCACTATCTTGTGGAGTTTTCTCAGATTCATATCCATTGAGTCAGTGATGCTATCTAATCATCTCATCCTCTGCCACATCCTTCTTCTTTACCTTCAATCTTTCCCAGCATTAGGGTCTGTTCCAAAGAGTCGGCTTTTCATTATGTCCTTTTTCACATGAATACCGCCTCCGCTTAAGCCACTAACTCTTTAGCATAAATAAGTTTTCCAATTCCCTTCATATGTTTTTAAAGCACTAAGGCCTACGAAGGTCAGACACTGTTTTGGGAGTGGGATCCCAAGACTGTCCTGGAGCAGCAACTGTTCTTGAGAGAAGACTTGCAGACCACTGAGGAGGGAAGAAAGCAAGCAAAGAGATGGTGGGGAATGAGTGTCTCCAGAGGATGTGGCCAAGGATGAAGAGGAAGGCAACTGGAGGCTGCAGATCTATTTCTACCAGTGTCATCATTTTGTACACCTGAAACGCAGAGCTGTGGGGCAGCTGAAAACCAAGCAAATTCGCAAATGAAATGTAAACAAAACCACAACCAGAAAACTCATTAATTTTAAATGAAAAATATTAAAAACCAACCAAACATAACTCAACAATATGAATTTAGCATGATTGATTGGTGCTGCTCTGAAGCATGAGGCTATTCGTGGTGTCCAGGTGGCACTGAGTGTTTTGTATTGAACTTCCTTTTGATCATCATCCTTAACTTCATCTCATCCAAGCACCACCTCATCAGGACAGGAGACAGATGGTGGAGGACTATAAGCACGAATTCCAGAGCCCAACAGTCTGGGGTTACGTCCTCTTTCTGTTGTTTCTGCTGTGTGAGGTTGGGCTGGTGGCTTCACCTCTCTGTGCTTTAATGTCCCTCTCTGTCATCAGAATGGTAACTGCCCCATAGGATTGTTGTGAGTGTTGTAGGCATGTTAATATGTGTAAAATATTTAGAACAGTGCCTGGCATGATGTTCGCACTGTGTAATATTAACAAGCATGATCTTAGATTGATGTGGCTCTTTCAAGATCACTTGTACACATTTATTCATGTGTAAATGTATTCTGTATGTTTGGTTGGGTTAAAAAAATTAAGATGAAAACATACTCTGAGAATCATTTTGTAACTAGTTTTTACTCAAAATAGCCCTTGAGCTTCAATAATTCCTCCCCTGAACATCCCCTACATACAGGACCTAAGCCACAGATACAAACCCTCTGCACTAGGAGGAACCATGTTGCCAGTTCACCCTCTGCTCCATTGGTCTGCCCTCATCCATCCTTCAGAGCATGAGGCTACAGAGTTTCTATATGCTGATTCCATCCTGCTCTGGCCACCAGGTAGCCATTACATCATCCATTGGCTCTGGTGCCACAGGCACTGATCTTTCCCAAACTGAGGTTCATGTCAAAGGCACTAAGGCACAGAACAGTTTGGAGTAAACTTAGCCCATCCCCATGTGCACGTAGATGTACATACACTCGTGTGCCCAGACTCACATTAGAGCTGCTCTGGGTCCTGCATCAGGGCACATGGACTGCATATGTGGGAGCAGAGCCACCTGTAGTGGTGATCGCTCTTTTTTTTATATATATAAATACCCCTGATTGTTGCCAAACAGCCAGCATCTCTGCCGTGTCACTCCTCTTGCCATCAGCTCCTCACCTTACCTGATGATGTGACACGTCCACAAACAAAATGTTTGGCGGATGGCAGAGACTGAAGAGTGAAGAGATCTCGAACAGAACCCTCGGCCAACAGCTCAGTTTCTGCTTTAGAGAAGATGGAGCAGAAAGGATGGCCGCCAGCATTTGACTCTGTGCTTAGCTGCTTCTCATTAACGAGCTCTCTAGTGGAAGTCTTTGCAGCAACTCTCTGGCTCCCAGGCTTTGTCATCCCACCCACAGCAACCTCTGTTAGTCAATAATAACAGCTTATTTAAAAATAGCAGCATCAACTTGTTTGCACTGTTATTATTGGTGCCTGGCTTCTGTACCCAGAAGACTTGGGAGAGGTGTGCGACCTGCTTCCTCCCAGAGCGTCTCTTTTCTGAACCTACTTCCAGATCTGGGGAAAGACAGGCACATCTTTAGCAAACACTCACAGCGTAATTGCCAGGCAGTTATGGTCGACGACAGCAAAATACAGCAGTTGGCGGCACGGTGGGTTCATTAGTCAATAAAGCATTGCCACGCGTTTTATTGAATTGTAACCCTATTTTGCCCTGATGCGGACCTTCTGGAGCTCCCACCTCCATATAAATCTGAGTGATTCATTCAGCATTCAAAGTCGGGTAAAAGGAGGATTTGGTCCAATTCCAATGTAACCTTGCTCCATTAGCTATCTCTATTATTGTCTGCCTTTGCCCCCCTCTTGTCAGTGGGGACATTTTGATAAGAGCTCACATCAGAAATAAATCAGGGAGTGAGCGGCAGGATGTGCATTGAAACAGCTTTCCTATTGGCCACCCAACTATTCATATGTAAGCTGATTCTGCTCCCTGGGTGCCCCCAAATGGGCCCAAGCCTGGTGAGGAAGTCAAGTGAGCAATCTCCCAGCTGCCCTGTGTCCAACTGGCAAATTTATAGAAGTGTTTCACTTTTCTAACATTTGATTCGAAATAAATTTGACACAATCTAATTCATGTTAGAACACTGTGAAAAGCATTTCATTGTTGAGGCTGTGTATTTAGGGACTGAAATTTATCCCTATCACTAGTATTTCCACCCCAAAAGTCAGCTGAATATAAAAAAAGTCAATTTTATCCATACCAAATGTTTGAAATATCATAAATAATTTGCTATTTTGAAAAATCATATCCTGTTTGTAAGCAGCATTCTCATTTGGGTTGGGTCTATGATAATCTAAACAAGAAGGTGAATCTAAAAATTGTAAGAACAATAAATAGAAAAAATACTGACAAAATATTATGAAAATATGGATACTGATGAAAAACACCCCTTTTGCTTTTAGGAAACAGTATTTTTGAAGTGTAGGAAATATGAAACTCATTATCAAGATCCGGGGTCCATGATTTACTAATTTAAAAGACAACTGTTAGAAAATAGAAGGAAAATACAAAAATTTATGGTCTATCCAAGGGAGAATAAGACAGGAAGATTGAGGAATTTCAAAAACCCAGCATCAAGTACACCATTTGACCTGACTGGCCGAGTAGGATGAAGTTGAGCCTTTCTTTTTACCCATTCCTGGTTGGAGAGCCCCAGAGCACCTAGTTATTTCCAGGACTTTGACACAGAGCCCAAACAACCACATTCTGGGATGTGGTTTCGCTTTTTGACTACTCTAACCACGTGTCCGCTTCCTCTGAATGGCCTTTCAGGCCAATGCTCCTGTTCAGAAGCAGCCACAGCAGCATCCCTGGGAAGCACCAGCTAACAGCACCATTGGTGCACTGTTTGTTTCAGATGGTCCTCCTGTTCTCCAGGCAGCTGACACTTCTGCAAAGTGAGTTAGGAGCACATGTGGGCAAGGAACAGAAGAGATTTTTTTCTAGCCAGTGACTGCCGTAATAAAGTCTGTTTCAGTCGGAGCAGAGTGGAGCAGATTCTCAAGGTGAAGCCTGCCAGGGTAAAGCTATGGGTTTTAAGAGGTCCAAACAAAGCTGACATGGCCATGTAGACCAGAGCCACCTGGATACAAGGAACTGCAAACTTGACTGCAGTTTCCATTGTCAGTTTCCAGAAAGAGGTGTCTGTTGCCCTGCCAGTCAGACCCCAAGAAGCAAACCCTGTGTGCAGGCAGTCAGGCAAGAGCAGTTATCCTCCTCAAATTCTTTCTCTCTCCTTCTGCCACATGCAGCCCTGATGCCCATAACTAAAAAAAGCAAGTTCATAATTTAATTTGAGGGGATTGGTTGGCAAATGCTCATTAAACAATTGGGTCTCTGCAAACGCTATCTTTAGATTTTTTTTAATTGACCTATTATTTTGCTTGCTCTGGCTGCCAGAACCCCCACCGCACACAAGGAGATGCTCGCTACCTGGACTTTCTTTGATGAATAGTTTTAATTAAAAAATTCTGTACCATAAGTATTTTAATGTTACAAACATACCAAAGGTATGCAGTCATAAATTTAAAACACATTTAAATTAATCTATAAATATGCCACGAAATTGACAGGGCATATTTAAACAGGGGGATGTGGCATAGATAGCTAATGATGACAATTAAGAAACGTGTAAAATAAATGAAAATCAATACTCAGAACAGTTTGGGAAAAAAAGGGAAAAAGAGAGGAAGTAAAATAACATGTAGTTTGTCTGTTAGGGGAAAAATTAGTAGTGGCTTGTATTCTGAAATGCCTGCTATAGTAAAGGAAGGGTAGCTGATAGCATTCTTTTTTCATTGTCACGGATCATAAAAACTCCCACATCCCTGCTGGGGTGACTAGAGGGATCTGCTTGGACTATCTGACCTGGAAGGAAGATGGCTCTGTTTTAATTTTCTAAACAACGTCCAAACTTTGCCAGTTATACATCTGAAAGGAAACTATCAAAGGTTCCTAGATGCTGACACGTGGACATATTTTTTGCACAATTATTGATTTGTTTTCTGCATTTTAAGCTCCATGACAAGTCGTGGGGGTGTTTATATCCTAGGAGGCTAGAGGCTTGTGGGGCCAATATTACCAGCTATGACCAGCTTATGCTGTGGGCACCTCGTTGGGCAAAGCCGGCTCGGGGCCTCTGTGAGCATCCCTCTACAGAGCATCATCTGTGAAGAGATGTGTGTGCTGCTCCCACTAATCCAACGAGCGCTCAGCTCAGCCCAACCAGGAGCTATGCACTAACCTTCATTACTACATTCATATTAAAAGACAACTCTGCGTCTTTCAATCATGTATTTCCCTCTAATTAAGGCATATTCACTTTTTTCCCCTAATTAGGTATTCTTTGTTGCATAATGTTTGCTCTAATCTTTTGGAATCTTTCTCAATATCCAGTCATTACAGGCTCCCCTCGAATTCAACCAAAGCATGTTATTTTTTCTGCTAATTATATCCTCATTTACAGATTGGCGCCTCTTCTGATTGGCTCGGTGCACCAGTTGCTATGACTTCATTAGTTGCGTCTCCTGACCCTGTTATTTCTTATGACAGGACTTGCTCCTTGTGTCCTGTGGCTCCAGATCCCAGGGTCACTTCTCACCAGGGCTGAAATAGTGTCAAACACACGGAGGTTTAGGGGGTGGACACTACTGCTGCAGTCGCTAATTACTACACACAGCCACGGTACAAATTACCAACGCTGCTGGGCCGTCCCTTCCTCTTTCTTTTTTTTTTTTAAATGAATGTTTTAAAAGTGTCATTAACAGGTTAGTTTCATCTTAAAAAAAAAAAAAAGCTAAGCATGTCTGTCTCCCTGCTGTGGTTCGCTAAGTAAGCATCTTTCAAGTACCAAACCTCACAACCTTCAGCTTTGTATAGGGCTGCCACTGTGCCACTGTGTAAGCAGGGAATTCAGGTTTCAACTCGACTATTGTCAATCTCAAAAAATTTTGAATTTTAAAATCTCAAAAGTGATGATAGTAGAATTCTCTCATTCCAGGCAGACACTAGTAACCAAAAAAGAAAAAGAAGCAAATTATAACAAAATTATATAAAACTATAACATACTAACATAAATTGCTGTTGTTATAAAAAATAGCAAGATGAAGCTCTCTGGGCAGCCAAATTTTTTTTAAAAAAAGAGTTTAATGGATTAGATAATATATATATATATATATAAAGAGATAATTAAAATGAATGAATTACATTTGCATACCAATGCTATCATTTTAATAAGCAGAGTAGAGAAATGGGATGTGAAAATTGGGGCATTCCCAGGGCAGACAATATGTTGTGATCCCCACTTTTAAATTCTAGGCCATCGGAATAACCCAGTTTCCTGGAATCAGAGACCCAGGAAGAATCAAGCCTGCAGAGTTTAAATGCAAGTTAGTTAATATGAAAAATGCTGTATCTAGTTGTTTGCAAAATTACTTTTGTTGATTAAAAGGCTCTTCAGAACTTCTGGCTGGTGAAAGGGTTTTAAATTGTCTAATGCTGATTGTGATTGCTATGCAGAAAAAAGGCAGTGCAAAGCAAACCATTATATCACTGAATCTTTGTTAAGCAGGCCTTGAAAGTGTCTGACAGCATAATTAATCTTGTGATATGAACAAAGAAACCAACTCAATAGTATTGAAGATGCTTATTAAAAATACTAAATACCTTTTTCCACTTAAAAACCTTTTGAAACAGTGTGGGAAGTGGCATTACCTTTTTGTTTTTGCAGCATTTTCAAGTAAAATTGATACTCAGGTCTACAGCGCAGCAGCAAAACTGTGAAGTGGACAACAATAAGAATTAGTTAAAAAAAAAAAAAATCATGATTCCCGACCAAGGACGCTGGCTGGCTCACCAACCTGGCAGCTGCAGGTTCAGACAACGCCCCCTGGCAGCAACGCCACTAGCCAAAGAAGCTGAAGCAGAATGGATGGTTGACAAATCCTCCTTTGATAACAAAAACCTGCCAAGCCTGCTGCCTTCCCTGAAATTTCTCTTTTTTCTCTTGGAGATCTCAAGTGAGGGCTGTGCATACAACTATTTATGATTCCAAAGAGCTTTAGAGGCACAAGACATATTTGGATTATTTGGTGTTCTTTTTTGTTAGGGCAGAGTTTGGTGTGCAGTTATCAGGGTTTCCTGGGTCTCCTAGGGAACTCAGTCACGTCTACATCCTAGGGAAATGACCGAAGAAGACCCCAAGGGGCCGCCAGCAATATTTCTGACCTGTGTGGATGAGACAATGGTGCATTCACTGCATGCAGATGGGGCAACTGTGGGGGAGGGGCGGGGGCTATGGTGAGCAGGGAGTTGGTGAGAGAGCTTCCTTTTATTGGCTGGAATTTTTACCAGGGATGGTGACTATAGAGACCACTGATATGTGACACTTTGCTGTCAGCAATTTCAGTGTAACTAACACCCACATAATTTCAGTGCATGTAGCAATAAGCATTTATTGAGCTCACACATCTGTGGAATGACCAGCGGGGGGTGTTGGCTGGTCTTGACTGGACAGCTCCATTAACTTTGGCTGGACTGGCTCTGCATTCCTGCATCTGCAAGTAGGATGGACTCAACTGACCTGGATGGACCTAATTGAGCCAACTCAGTTCCATGAGTCCCTCATCCTTATTGGACCAGGCATTTTCTTCTTATGTTAATGGCAGAAATACACAGGAGCAAGCATGGGAGGGCTTCTAAGCCTAGGATTGTAGCTGGGAGCTAATGCCATGAAGTGCTCAGAAACAGTCACAGAAACAAAAAGCTTTGCAAAAGGGGTTATGAAAGGGACTGAAAGAGACACGTTAATGCGTTCATATTTAGCATACTTACATTCTGCACTTTTAGGATAAAGAAAGTGTTGGCATCTAGTTACAGCTTAAACTCTTTAGCAAACTAAGAATGAAAAGCAATATTTTTTTAGTATTAAGGAATATAAATTGGAATGAACTATTAGTATTCAATGATGCTGGCAATCGGAAGAGAGATCAGTGAGAAGAAGACTATAGATTGAAAGGAGATGGTTTAAACCATCATCATCTGCACTTGATACGTTCATCTACCAAACACACACATAAAAAGAAAAATCCATAATAAACAGAATTAATAAGAAAGTTCAACAAGAGGGCTGGATAGACCACCAAGCTACAAAAATCAATAGTATTTCATTTTACCAGCTATAAGCATCCAGGAAATATAATTTAAAAAGTAAAATATCACTCACAATAGCCACAACACATAAAGTTTACAGAAGTAATACTTTAAAAGCTCTGATGATAGATTAATTTATAGTATAAACATGATCATATTCTAAGCATGCCAATTCTCTTGTACTTAAATTTAAGTCAATCTAAATATAAATTTCAGCAGAAATTTTGAGAAAATTTACATATTTGCTCTAAAATTTAAATTTGTTTTAAAATTACTCTAAAATTCAGTGAAATAAATATATAAAAAGCTAATTCAGTAATCAAAGGGAGACTAAAGATTTAAGAATTGCTATACCAAAAGTAGAGTCATATTACAAAGTCATACCAGTATAAACAGTGTGGTATTTGCAAAGAGTAAATAGACCAGTGAATAGATAGTATCAGAGATCTAAAGAGAGAGGCTAAACTTATTAGTAGGTATTCTTGAGAAAACTAGATCACTCCATAGAGAAATATAAAAGATGATTTCTACATAATATCACGTTCAAGTGGACTCTAAGTGGATTGAAAAATGAAAAGGTAAGGTGTAAATATGAGTGGTAAAAATAAACAATTATTGGAAGAAAACATTGCTGTGACGTAGGGAGAAGGTATTTTCTAAACAGAATTTTGAAAACTCGAAAGATAGACAACAATGTCTGCCATATTTACTCACTTCAAAATTGAAGGCTTTTGGAGGACACATCAGATAAGTTAATAAACCAAAGACAAAATGGGAGATTTTGCAATATTTTCAATTGAAAAGGGATGAATCCCAAGAGAAAGTGGTCAAATTCTATGTTAAGGCAATTGACAGAAGAGGAATCTCTAAAAGCTGATAAGTATAAAAGGAGAGACTGAACATCATTAGTAATCAGAGATATGCAGAAAAAAATTTAAATATACCTTTTTATACCTAATGCATTTTAAAAAATTGGACTGCTAGAAAATCCCCAGTGTTTGTAGGGATGAAGGAATACAAGACACTTAACGCTGTGCTGGAGCATCCATGACTACTTAGCACCATTAAACACACACACTGCCCACAGCTCACATCAGTTCTCTGGCAAATAAACGTTGAGTGAGCAGTGCATGCTGGGAATTTCCTGGAGAGCACATTCAGGATCAATGTCCCAAGGAGTGAAATTGATAAGAGAAGTTGAATTGAAATATAGTCAGAAGACCTCACCTGTCATGTTATTTTACAGGGAGGTCCAGAGCTAGAGGGCCCTGGACCTTGTGTAAAGCAGCTCTGTAAGTCCCCTGGGAGGGACTCAGAGGAGAGGGCAGCCAACCCTCCCAGCAGCTGGGGTTTCGTTGGTCCTGAATAGGCAATCTGGTTGACCTACTCTAGCAAACACTCTACCCTGTGATCCAGGAATCCTAGCACTGGACCCACTTCGCAAATAATACGTGGATATTAGTCACAGCATTAACTGCAGAGGCAGGAGTTGGGAGCCTGTATGTCTAGTCCTGAGACAATCAGTAAAATGTAGAGATGTGAAGTATATCTGAGCAATGGATTATTATGCACACATAGCAATATGGATCTTAACAACTGTATAAATTAAAATACATGTGCACTGGTAACAATATGCACTTGCCAAGAACGGAGACTGAAGAACAGATAACAGCAGTTGCCTATGGGGATGGGGTTAAAAGAGAATGAGATGGGTTTTGCATAGATGGATGGTGGAAATATGTTGTAAATCGAGGATTCCAATGATCCCAAACCTCTGCTCCACAGTCCCAGAATAAAAAATGTCAGTGTAGGGACAGAAATCTCTTATCATTATTTAGGTCAACCCCCAGACCATTCCATGTGCTTTCTTTCACATCTAGTCCACATAAGGCCTTTATGGACTTATGGTCCAGCTGGTACATCTATTTTCCAGGGAAACAGGACTAGAGATTGTTTTCCAGATGTTTTGAACTTAGGTTTTCATACTTGAGTCTAACTGAAGGTTTATGGAGTGCATGAAGAAAGAAGTTTAAGTTCTTCACACTTTTGGAGTTCATTTGAAGAGAATAAATTGAAGTATGGGCTTGGGAAAGATGTTGCCAATGGAAAGTAGGCATGGAGAGAATCAGGAGTTTGAAGAGGCAGTGACTCCAGCAGGGAAGGAAGGCATTCCTGAAGCTAATGCAGTGAAAAGTGCAGTCTTACAATGAGGAGGAGAAACAACATTCAAGAGATGCTCAAGTATTTTTAAACTGTGAAACTGCCAAAGAGAATTTGAGGCAGAATGTATACAGTCCACATGGAGAAAGATTTTTTTATAGAAAAATCCAGTTTCTAGGATATTCTTATCACAGGGTTGGGAAGCAGGAAATAAAATCAGAACAATGGCTCTGTGGAACTCTTAATGCCAAGAGAGTCTAGCCTCCCATCTCAAAGTCTGGACTCATGAAAGTAAGAAAGTATATATTAGGAGATGCCTGAGTAAGTAGTCTGGGCTCAAGTATTGATGGGCACTGCCGTGTTCTGTTTTTCCTGATGAGTCCTGTCCCTGTTTAGATGTCAGCTTGACCATCTATAAAGGAAAAGTTCAACTTTTTTTCCCCCCCTAGGCTTGATATAAGAGAGTGATGTAAGAAAATGTTGACAAAATCTTCACTCCTACTGCCAGGGAGATGGAGCAAAACAGCCCAGCCCTATCATATGAGCAACTAATGGGATTCTTTGCTGAAGAGGAAGAGAAAGGGGAAGAGGAGGGATAAGGGGAAGAAGAGAAAGAGGAAGAGGAGGAGGGAAGGAATGGGACTGGGAAGTGATGCAGGAGGATAAAAAGAAGGAAAAGGAAAAATAATAATTTAAGTAGAGTGTCTGGTAGTGTTTGGCATCCCCTCAATTTGATGTAGTGTGAGCATTCACTACTGTAGTGTAGGTCTACTGTTTTAAAATAAAGAAAAACTTAACGTATTTAAAAACATTGGAACTTTTCTCGTGGTCCAGTGGTTAAGAATCTACCTTGCAACGCAGGGGACATGGTTTCCAACCCTGGTCGGGAAATTAAGATTCTACATGCTGCCGGACAACCAACCTGCTCACCGCAATTACTGGGTCCCCAACAATCGCTCAGTCATGTCCGACTCTTTGTGACCCTAGGGACTGTAGCCTGCCAGGCTTCTCCATCCATGGGATTATCCAGGCAAGAACACTGGAGTGGGTTGCCATTTCCTTCTCCAGGGGATCTTCCCAACCCAGGGATTGAACCTGGGTCTCCTGCACTGCAGGCAGACTTTACTGTCTGAGTCACTAAGGAAGCCCCAACAAAGACCTAGTGAAACACCACCCCTCCAAAAAAAACTTTTATGATCTCAGTGCAATCCAGTTACGTCATTTGCTGCTCCACTAACATAGTAACAATTTATTCCAACACTGGTGAAAAAAAGTGACCCTCTTGGACTTACTGATAGCTGGCATATTTGTACGTGGGCATACACCTGAAAGATTTAAGGGATTTTTGGGGGGGGGAGGATTTTTTAAAGGATATTTTGGATTACGCATTTTTATTTTTACTTACATGCATTATTGAGCACATGGTATTATAAGTGCCCCAGCATCTGATGTCCCTTCCTATATGTGAGCTCTTTCTCATGTTTATGAGACAGAGCCTGCCTGCCTCCATACAGGTTGAAGTGACAATGTATTTTTCTAATTTCTTTTGCAAATAGGACAAAAGGACATGAATCTGTGTGTTAACCCTTAATGAAACAATGAAGTGGGGACTGTGAGTAATCATTCTAGAGAGCTGGTGGCAATGTGTCCACATCTTATTTCCTGAAGCCCCATAGCTCGGTGACCACATGATGGATGAATGTGTAAGGTCTGTGGTATTGGCAGCATTGGCCAGAAGCTCTGGGCTCAGCAGTGCTGACCACACGGCTTCTGTGTAGTGATCGGGCATCTTTGCCAGTTCCACGATCCCTGTCTACAGGCCTGCTGGATATAAAGTTTTCTCAAAATCCTTCTAGTAATTTTTCTTGGTCTTGAATTAGTTTGATTTTCCTTCTAACTCTTGGAGCTAAGAATCTTGATGGGGGACAATAGAACTTAACTCCCATGTAAGATGCAATTCTACTTCTTTAAATACCTGACTTAATTCACCAATGAAGCCATCTGGACTTGTAGTTTTCATTGTGAGAAGTTACTTAATGGTAGTGGTGGTTCGTATATGACTCCAGGTGGTTCATGTATGACTCCAGGATATATTCCTAATATGACAGGATATAATATATAAACACATTCACATTTTAAAAATCACTTAGCATATTATCTATCTTGGTAAATGTTCTAGGTGAAATTTTAAAAATTGCATTTTGCTGTTATTGGGTAAACTATTCAATAAATGTGAATGAACTCTTATTGATTGACATAGTTACTAAATATTTCTGTATCTTTATAGATTTTAAACTTATTCTACTAATTACTAGAGAGGAGTGTTGAAATCTTCAACTATATTTTGTATTTGTCTTTTTTCCTTTTAATTCAATAATTATTTGCTTTATGCCCTTCAAAGATATATTTTTAGGTACATACATGTTTGTTTGTTGTGTTTTTTGAAGATTCTAAGTATTGTATCTTAAGAAATATCTCTGTCTCTAATATTCTAATATTCCTTGCACTGAAGTCTACTTTGTCTATTAGTTTAGTCCTATATGACTCTACTTACATAATTAATTTTGTATGATATACCTTTTTCTATCTCTTTCTTGTAAGCTATTTGTGCCTTATTTTTAAAATAGGTTTCTTGTAGGTAGGTATTAATATTTGATATTCTGCAACAAAAAATAAAGTTCCAAGGAATTCTTAGAAATGTCTCAAGTTATCTGTATTTTTCATTTCACTGTTTTGTTTTGCTGAAGTACATATTTACACATAAATTTTTCAGTAGCATGTAAAATAATCTCTATCTGAAAAGGAAATATTAACACAGAATAAATGTGACATAAAATTTATAAATTTGAAAAAATAATACCATGAAATTTAAAAGCTATTATTCTTTAAAAATTTCCATTCAGATATATTTAAAGAATTAACAGAATATTATTTAAGTTTATAGTATTGATGAGGGTAAAAGAGGAGAGTAAAAAAGCTGGCTTGAAACTCAACCTTAAAAAAACTAAGATCATGGCATGGCATGCAGTCCTATCACTTCATGGCAAATAGAAAGGGAAAAAAGTGGAAGCACAGACAGATTTTATTTTCTTGGGCTCCAAACTCACTGTGGACTGTGACTGCAGCCATGTAATTAAAAGACACTTGTTCCTTGGAAGGAAAGTTATGATAAACCTAGTGCATATCTGTTATGTCGCTTTAGTCATGTCTGACTTTTTGTGACCCTATGGACTGTAGCCTGTCAGACTCTTCTGTCCATGGGATTCTCCAGGCAAGAATACTGGAGTGGATTGCCATACCCTCCTCCAAGGGATCTTTTCAACCCAGGGATTGAACCCGTGTCTCTTACATCTCCTACACTGGTAGGCGGGTTCTTTACCACTAGTGCCAATGACAAACCTAGACAGCATATTAAAAAGCAAAGCCATCACTTTGCTGACATAGGTCCATATAGTCAAATCTATGGTTTTTCCAGTAGTCACGTACAAATGTGAGTGTTGGTCCATAAAGGAGACTGAGCACCAAAGAATTGATGTTTTTGAATTGTGTTGTTGGAGAATACTCTTGAGAGTCCTTTGGACTGCAAGAATATCAAACCAGTCAATCCTAAAAGAAATCAACCCTGAATATTCATTGGAAGAAGTGTTACCGAAGCTGAAGCTCCAATTCTTTGGTCACCTGATGTGAAGACCCTATTCATTTGAAAAAACCCTGATGCTGGGAAAGATTGAAGGCAAAAAGAGAATGCGGTGGCAGAGGATAAGATGGTTAGATAACAAATCATTCATTCAATGGACATGAATTTGAGCAAACTCCTCGAGAAAGTGGAGGACAGAGGAGCCTGGACTGCTGCAGTCCATGGGTCACAGAGTCAGACATGACTTAGAGACTAATAACAACAAATTTAATTTTATATTTACCAATTGAGGTACATGGGGAAAATGTTAAAGGATTCATAAATCCAGTTCTTACTATTTCAACTATTGAAATATAATTATTTAATGTCATATTTTCAAAGTGTCTTCCTTTGCATTTCTGCTTCCATCAAAAAGATGTGATTAAACCAGTAATAATAAAGTATATTTATTTATAACTGTTCAATAAAAAGGTGCCATTCTTTAAAAAAAAAGTTAAGCACACAAAGCATTAATTTTCCTGTACAGTAGGATTTACCTTTTTTGTGATAAATATTACGAATATAGAAAATTTTATTTCCTTTTTTTCATTGAAGTTGATTGAATTAAGAGTGCATCTAAAAGTATCCACAAATTGGGCTTTAGCAGACATGTTCCTTCATATAAAATTATTTCCTTTTTAACAATAAAATATTTTGTCAGCTTGTCTTGATTTTGGTTTTGACGTTGTAACTGTCAATCTTCAGATTTAACATCAGTTTCTAATAGTATTTTAGAGTATTATACAGTATTCACATAGTCCACTACTTGTATTTCTCCTATTAAAAGTACTTACAAAGAATTACAGCCTATTGTGATTATTACGCCATTGGAATATGCTAGTGAACATTATGGGATAGTATTCATGTAATGTAACATTTGAATCGCCTGTCCAACAATGTATATAGCATGGCACAGGCTCATGTGCTAAAAATACCAATTTAGGGACTTATTTTGAATTCAAAGCTTGTAGTTCTTGAAACACCACTCAGGATTTACATAAAATATGCTTTATAAACGTATTAATAGTTTTTATATTTGCAGGAATGATTTACTGTTAGTAGATGACAGGGCCATAATCACAAGTTTAAAATGCAACAGCAGTTGCTTCTCTTACCTGCTCCTTTCCTAGCTGCTATAAATGTTTATTTTAGCTTTAGACTCTGCCTAACAGTGCTTCCTTCTCTTGCTCTTGGGTTGACATCAGTGGGTTTCTTAGAACAAATAATGTGTCTATATTTATTGTGAAGCTTTAATTTATGCTCAAGATTTATAACTCTCCTGTTTTCCCAATTTCTAGACTGATATTTATCAGACTTGTTATTTGGAGAAATATATAAATTTCCCTAAGATGCTCAGAAGCAATCCCATATGGAAATATTAATCATATATTTGTCTTGCTTTTTCATCATCTAATAATCTCTGGCTTTTAATTGGTATGTTAGGCTATTTACGTTTAATGTAATTATTAATATGCTAGAATTTACATCTACCATCTTGCTATTTGTTTTATATATGATCTCATTTTTGTCTTCTTTTTTCTCTCTTTCCTATTTTCTTTTCAATCTATTAAGCACTTTTTAGTATTCCATTTTATTCCTACCTTGGACATATTAAGTATGCCCTTTTGTTCCACTTGTTTTAATTGCTCATGGTTTTCCAAGTGTATTTTTACCCTTTTTTAGGCCACTTTCAAACTACATTATGCCATTTTATGTGTAATGTAAGAACTTCAAATATTACAAGTCTACTTTTCCCTTCCCATCTTTCCATCCTTTGTGCTACTGTGACCTTGCATTTTAATTCTACAGATATTATTAACTACACTGTTCTCTACATCTATATTTGTTTGTGTCTGTGTCTGTATATCTATATCTGTATCTTTATCTCCATCTTTCAAAGGTTATCTTTTAAAAAATATTGCTTAGTACTGTATAGTTTTTTTCATCTATTTACCATTTTTGGTGCTCCTCATCCTTTCTTACAGATCTGAGTTTATGTTTAGAGTTATTTTCCTTCTACCTAAAAACCTGGGTTCTTTTCAGCTCAGTCTCACGTTTCCTGAAAACTGTCTCAGAGCCAGTGCTGGTAGCAGGCAGTGAGAATACAGAAGGAAGAGGAGGCCAGTGCCCTCTCAGTATGCTCAAGGGCCGATAGTCCAGAGTATGATGAATTCACTCAAAATCACAAGGCTGAGTGATGCCACAGAGGCATGAACCATGGGTGGAGCTGGTGCCCCTGTGGAGGAGACCAATGGCATTATTGCTGGAGATGTCCAGAGAAGGTGACAAGTAAACTGGGTATTGACAAAAATAAAATGGGAATCTATCTGTGTGTGAGTACATATTTAAAGTGGAATAGTTTGAAAGCTTGGAAAAAAAACAAAAACAAAAACTCTATGATCCCATGTTCATGCTCACTGGCGAGCCTAAGGGCCTTCTTTGGTGGTAAAGTTCCTCTAGCCACTCTAGACATCATCTCATGCTCTACTTAAACACGAGTGCTTGAACCAGAGGAGTTTCTGCAACTTCAGGACTTGTCTTCACTAACAGATGACACAAAAAGCCCCTGAGAGGAAAAATCTCTTCCTTGCTGGTGGGAAGAGCTTGCCTGGCTCCTACAGAGGATAAGTTCAGAGCCAGCATAGCAAACTCCCTCAGACAACATCTGATTTCCAAGAGCTGACCAACTTCTGAGGCTCTGTGCTTTTAGCACACCCACTCCCAACATGACACACTCAAGGTTTTCATGGTGGGTACCAGAGGTCCTCCTGCCAGAAGCTCTTGATACAATCAAGATAAGACTGTCAAGGACTTAACACAACTCTGGGATCTTGGAAAAGAAACCTCCCCCAGCTCCACTTGGGGACTGGCCCCTTCTCAGTATAATAGCCTGCCATCTGACTTTGAAGCCGGATTCTTGGGTCAGTTCACATCTCTGCGTGTCTCGAAAACTCCCCCAGACTTTCTCTCCTCCATCCATTTCTACAGGCATGTACTCTAATGCTCTGAACTTATCCCTCATCCAGTAAACAAAGCCTCAGTAACATATAAACATGATTTATGAAAACAAATCTTCCCCCAAATCTGCTTCAAAAAGCAGTGTCACATGGCTGTAAGCAAAGATGAAAGGCCATGATTAACAGGACCTACATCTGCCACAAGGGGAGATGCAGCTTGGGTCTCTCCCAGCAGAGTGTGTGCGCTAGATTGATTGGTGAGACTACTAACCAACCTTACTGTTTCCTGTTGTGCCATAAGTACTGTGCTTCCCGTTGGCAAGACCTCACCTATATTCAAGCCATCCAAAGGGATGGAGCCTATTTTCATACGCATGTTGTAGACGAGATTTAGAAAGAGTAAGTAGTTTACATGAAATCACAGAGCCAGTGCATAGAAGAGCTAGGACAAGGTGAGCAGTAGTAAAGAGAGAAATTTTTACCAGCAGAGCTGCTTAATGAAGCCTGTTCTGGAGCAGCCAGACCCCAGCTAACCTACCTATATCGTCTGTAATACATAATTGTAAAGTCCCTGAATTTTGGAGTTGTCTTGTTATGCGGCAATATTTAACGGATATACTTACCTTCTCAGTTCATTCTCAATCCCTAGGGCCTAGCAAAGCCCCCAGAGTGGTGTAGATGTTCAATAACTATTGTTTAAAATAATTTTCTTAAAAATCACCTTAAAAAAAAACCAGTTCATCATAATGTCTATTAACTGGCATATGTACACTGTGATATTCCTCCACGTGGTTTCAGAGGAATAAAAACAAACCAGTGAAGATAATGCTCTCTCTTGATGTGGGTCACTAAGGATCTGAGATCCTAGGAGTCAGGGCCTGGGACCACCCAGCTACCTTTGGCATCTCCTGGAGGCAGTTGATGCTTCCCACACTGGCTCTGATGAAGCCAGCCTCCTTCATCTCCCACTGGACTGCAATGGTATGAAATGAACCAACTGGGCAAGGCATTTGTTGGGATTCCATGCTGATTCTGAAAGTGTGGCCACCTCTACCCCAGGGCGTGTGAGTCTCGCCAGAGATTGCCAGTGTGAAGTCAGATCCACTTTTTGTCTGATTTTTTTCAAAGACGATTTTCGAACACATCTGAGGAAGCACAATGCCTGCTCAGGCTGGCTGAATGCTGTTTCCCAGGAGCAGCGTTCTGGAAGATGGACCAGCAGGTAGAAGAAGAATTCTTCAGAGAGCCGCATCCTCCTGGGAATGGTGACAGCTTGAGCCTGCTGGGGAGTCGTGTTGTATTCTGAGGTGTGAAGGGAAGGCATGAACTGTGCATATGCTATACCATACAGTTTTGCCTACTGCTGCTGGGAACTTCATTGTAGCTGTGAACGCTCTATTCCTCTCCTTTTCACCCTTGAAGATTCGCGAACATTCGGAATTGGGCTGCGTGAGGCAGGGCCTTCCCTGAATGGTAGGCAATGGAGAATGTGGTTCTGATGGTTCTACCCACTGGGGCTGATGGGCATGTGTTAGGGAACCTTTTAAAGCTTGTGGCTAAACAGCCTGCCCTTCCTGAAGCACCCTTCCCACCACTGCAGAGTGGAGGATTCTGGTCTCATTGAAGGTTTTTCTTGGTATAGATTTAAAAAGCAAAACACCTCTAAAAGAACAGATATGAAGGGCATCTAATTGGAGGCTGCAGGAACAGAGAGACCATCCACTGCACTAAAGGAAACACAGACTGATGCCCATGTATATCTGACACAATTTTAAGGCTGCCCTTAGATAGGCTTAAAGTCTCTAGTATGCAAACCACGAATGTGCTTCTATCTTTGCCAGATAGAACAAGGGAGCCTTAGAGTCTCTCTTAGGACTGTGAGAGAAGGAAAGAAAAACAGGAGGAGAGAGAGGGGAGGAGAAGAGGAGAAAAGAAGGAGGGGTGAGAGAAGAGGAGGAGAAATTCTTGTCAAAATCTTTTTAGTGCACAAAACTAATTCTGTTCATCTTGGATTTGGTGAGCTGGGTAATATTCTGTGCACGGCTCCTAAATGAATTATTAAATGTCAACTCAAGACGGCTTAACTAAAATACCCAATTTAATAACCAAAAGTATCTAAGGTAACAATAACACTTTTACAGGTGAATGTAGAGTTGTCAAGTCAAACCATTATAGACAAGCTTTGGGGGTTTTCAAATAATCTTCCTCCACATCTCATCTTCTGTCACTAAATACCCACTCTGGAGAGTGTGTTCCTTTTCAATAAAGATCATCCCTCCGGTGCAGGCTTTGCTAGTCAGATCCAGCCAGCAAACCTTTCTTTTTTTTTTTCCTTTCTAAAATATAAAGCTAAACAAGATCTCAGTCACAACCACCAAATCTTTATTAATGCATTCCTTGTGCTACTTCTGAATATTAATAAAAATTAATAATTAATTTTGCCTTTGGCATTGCAAGATATACTAGTTTTAATTAGTGTACTGTACTCCTATACAATTAAAAAATAATTGATGTCCACGCTTATTGGCGGTGTCTGTGATCTTCTTTTCTGTTGTTGTCAACAAATGCCTTAAAAAACAAGTTCAAGAATGTTGTGCTGTCTGCTTGATTTACACACCTAAAGTAACAGGCAAATCTTTTATGATGAAACAGAACAGTTTTCTGTTTAAATTATACACAAGTATATTAACTAGAAAGAGAAAATTAAAAGCTGATGGCTACAAGGAATAATGGAAAGTCTATAAAAATGTTTTATCTATCAACAAATTTGCCTGGAAAATATCAATGGTTGGCACCATCTCTCAGCTCAAACGTGGAGAGGCCATCTTGGATCTGTTATGTCAATTTCATCAAGCATTTAATTCCAATGTCCTCCTTAATCAGCTTTAGTTATTTAAATTCAGCATATCATGTTACTGTTCTACTACATCATTTTAATTGTGCCATGAACTACTTTATTATGGAATGTTAACGTATCTCCTCGTGTCTCTCGCTTCCTCTTTCTTTCCTAACAATGCAGACTGTAGAACTCAAGACAGAACTCCTACAGATAAAGAGAAAAGAGCTTCCTTTGAAAACACTCGTATCAAGAATTTTGAACAGAGAGAGTGGTTGCTGTTCTAGAGGATACAGTTCAGATCCCACAGCACATGTGTTTCTTGGCTTTATTTCTTAGAGTCAAGAGTCTTATTTTTAGGAAATCTCTACTAAACAACTACAAACATACATGGGATGCCAAGAAATGATATAAGAGGGCATAGGCTTAGTAAAGTGTAGGGCAAAGAAGAGAGGGGCAGCATGAGGTATGGACTTCACCATTTACCCAGACTCACCGGTGAGTGAGTGTTTTTTAAAAAGCCAGAAATTGATGCAAATGTTTCTTTTATCAGGCTAATGATTTAATAGCAATTTTAAGCAAAAAACTATGCCAAATTATCTGTCCTAAAAATGTAATAATCTTTGGTTTATTTTCCATAGCTGTCTTGCCTTCATACAACGTATCATGATCTAAGTCATCTTGGTCATGCATCTGATTACTTGCTCACAGTCTATGCCTACGACTAGAATCTTCCTGCCATGAGGGCAGGCAATGCTATCATTCATTCTCTCCACAGCTGCACTCACCATGCCCAGCACAATGTCTGGCAGACATTAGACATTTAGCAAACATCCGTGGATGTTATTAATTCTGACCTAAAATTCAATTTTTTGTCCCTTGAATGCTTTGAATTTTCTTTTTTCTCACATTTCAAAAGTTGAATGGGTAAACAAACTGTGGTAGAACCATATAATGGTCTATTACTCAGCAACAAAAAAACTAAACTACTAATACACACAATACCATGAAGGAGTCCCAAACAATAGTCTGAGCAATGCATGCCAGTTACAAAAGAATGCACACTGCATGATTTAGTGTGTTTGGAGTCCTGGAGCAGAGAAAGCTAGGCTGTGGTAAGAGAAATCAGGACAGAACTTTGGTCACCTCTGGATGGGAGTCACTGGACAGGGGCCTCAGGGAACATTCTGGGGTCATGGAAATGTACATATTGATTAGGCTGGTGGGTACATGGATGTGTACATTTGCCCAAACTCATCAAACTATCTCCTTAAGATTTGTGCATTTACAGTATGAAATTTCTTCTTCTTCTTCTTTTTTTTAATCTTAGCAATACACATTATTTTTCTAATCCACTGGTAAATGTAGGAGGCAACTTACAAAATGTATATAGTTGGGGGGTTCTGGAATTTCTCTCCCCACATCACTGCCTTTCTTCACAGGTCCCTGGACAGGACAACCAGGGGGAAGAGGTGACAGATGCTACAGTCCCTCCTGTAGCCTCACCTGCCCCTCCAAGCTGGTGGGTTTTCCCAGCTGGCTTCTCCCTGACCTGAGGGCTGTGCCCTGTCTCTCTGGCCTGATGCACAGGCATGAAAGGCAGTGGTTTCTCCATTATAAACACACAGTTTTGGACGCAGAGACGTGCCTGGCTCCTCCACCAGAAGCTGTGAATAACACTCTTAACAGCCCATGCAAATGCTGTGGTCTATGTCTGCATGCCCAGCTGGTCTGCTGATCAATTTTTACTTCTCAAATTGGGTCAGTGAAAAAGGCTGGAGCTTTCTGTTCCTGTGATCTAAATTCTCCCTGCGATCTAAATTCTATTAACACTGGGAAACCTGGAAATACCAAGGCAGGCCTTTGGCTTCGCTGGGGACCACCTTTCAGAAAGGTCCATTGACCTATTTTCTTTTTAGACTTTCTTTTAATTAAAAGGCCCAGATTTCCTGGGTGTTAATTGAGGATTAGCTTGAGAATTACGAGGTCGTGTATCAAGCAGAGAACATGCAAGGGACAAGGTGAGTGGTGCATCTCTCTAATCGGGGCTTAACCACATCTGGAGGTTCTTCTTGTTCAAGAAATCACTATGTGACCTCCTCTTGTCTGGAGGAAGCACCAAGGCAGGTGAGAGGGCATCTGGATAGTGTACCCTGGTGCCGAGATGGGCTGTGGACTTGGGGGGCTCTTTGGGGAAACTCTGTCAGTTTTTTCTAAGAATTGCATCTTGCCTTATTCTACCTGGGGCTTCCCTGGTGGCTCAGCAGTGAAGAATCTGCCTCCAATGCAGGAGACTCAAGAGATGCAGTTTTGATCCCTGGGTCGGAAAGATCTGCCGGAGAAGGAAACGGCTACCCACTCCAGTATTCTTGCCTGGAGAATCCCATGAACAGAAAAGCCTGGTAGGCTACAGTCCATGGGGTCACAGAGAGTTGGACACGACTGAGCGATTAAACCACCACCATCTTCTTCTACCTGAGAGGCTCTGATGGTCCCATCCTGACCTCGTTTTCCTGTTTTCCTTTAGTCATGGGCGATGAAAGCATGTTCGGAGCTGGGCGTCAGAACCTGCTTTGTGTTTCCCACTCTACTCTTGTTGGTTAACCTTCTTGGGGGATCCCCAAGAGCTTGTGGGTGTCCGACCCGCACCCAGTGGCCTGGGTTCCCCAAAGTGAATTCCGCCCGTGACCTGAAGCTCTGGCTTATCCAGAATTGTCTCTCGGACAAATTTTTGTTTGGTGTTCTCTATGTCCCCAACCTAAGCCTTGTCCAAAGGATGTTGAAGGGTACACAGCAGCATAGCTCCGGCAGCACAGGCGCCAGAGAGTGACTCGTATACATGTGGCATGTGGGGGTCAGTATCTGAGAAGGAAGCAAGATGCTATGTTGGGTCAGAGAAAGAAGGTAGTCCAGAGAGCTGGCACCATCAGAGAGCATCTCAGAGGAGAGAAACTCGGGCTTCATCTTCAGGGAGGAACAAGTCCAGGTGAGAGAGAAGGTTCCAAGCTCAACAGGCAAAAAGATGTGTTACCTGGTGAAAGAATGAACACTGTTTTGGCCAGAAGCAGTTTTTATTTCCCCTCGAAATTCATATTCCCATCCTAGGTTCACAAATGTTGCCATATCACATAGCACGTGACCACATACGGTCACCCAAAAGGAACAGAGGGACAAAGAAAGAGCTATGGGTGCGCTAACTGCTTCACAGATCAGGGAAAGGCATCAGGCAGCTATGGTTTGAATCCTGAGTCTATCAAAAGCATCTCCTCTACATCCTGCCTGTAAAACTGGATTTGTGGCGTCAAAACTGTCAAGAATATTAATGAAGCACTTTGCATATAGTCCTTCAGTACAGGATAGCTTTATTGTTTTTCTAGGTTGGGATCAAAAACACATTTATCCTAAATAAGGACCCATAAAAGGGGGGTTTTAGAGCATAAAAATGACAAAAAGTCACAGAATAATGCAACATGTCTTCACCCACCTTTTCACCAACCAGCCCTGGCTCCCAGGTGAGCCCTTATCCTGATCCATGGGCCCCATCTACTATTCCTCAATGTTCGGTGGCATTGTCTGAGCCTATTTTGGCAACATTTACCTTTAAAGAAGTTTATGTTTCCAAAATGGATGCTTATAACAGAAGTCCCAGCTGCAACGGCACTCAGCTCGATGCTTCTTCAGAACCCGCGGGGCCCAAGGAAGACGGAGGGGTGGCATTTTCAGGTTCGTGCTCCAGGGTCCCTGGGGCACTCTGAGTTCTCAGCCTGTCTCTGTTCCTCACCTTCCTGCATCACCATGGGTGTGGTGGGCTGGCTGGTGTTTGTAGATGCACCTGTGAGCAAGACTGGGGGACAGGATGGGGGAGCCCAAAGGAGTTCAGGATTCTTTACACTGGTAAAGAATCCACCTGCCAATGCAAGAGACACAAGAGATGCTGGTTCGATCTCTGGGTCAGGAAGATCCCCTGGAGTAGGAAATGGCAATCCACTCCAGTATTCTTGCCCGGAAATTTCCATGGACAGAGCAAACTGGTGGGATACAGCCCATAGGGTCACAGAGAGTGAGATGATGACTGAGCGCATTAAGGAGCTCAGACAGCAGGGACATTTTAGACGTTTATCACATGGAGCCCTCATCACTACCCTTCGAGCTGGAGACTGTGCACGGTTATTTGTGTAAGTTTGCTTCCACTCCTTCTCCCTATTAGACTATAAGCTCTGGGATGTCAGGGGCTGGGTGAGCCTGGAGCCTCGCTGTGCCCCTGGCCCTGGTACAGTGCCTGGCATACAGCTAGTCCTCAATAAGTATTAGGAAAACTAGATAGTCTCCTTCAATGGTATGCATGTCAAGTCCTCTCTTGAGTCCAAAACCAAGTACAACCTTCATGCCCCAAGGCGTTAAGCTCTCTAGATTCTTGCCCCCACCCCCACCCTCCAATCGCCCAGCAAAGCAGAGATTCCTCCCTGCTTCTGGATCCTTACATCCTCTTGTAGGATGTAGGATCCTCCTTACATCCTCAAGGCTCAGCTGCCACATCTCCCACAAGGACTGCACTCGGTCATATAGCATCTTTCCCTCCCACTAAATCAGGGTCTGCTGGAGGGCAGTGGGTGCACCAGCAGCTATCAGCCCCATCATTTTCCAGCCCCACTTCCTGACAGAGTTGACTAAAAGTGAACTTGAATCCTGATTTACCGCCACAATCACAAAGGACCTGAACTATGTTTACCAAGCTGTGGCCTAATGGTGCCCTTTGAGAAAGCAGTCAGGCGCCCATCATTCTGAAGGACTTCCTTCTGTCAACCCTGCAGGGAACACCCTCCAGCGTGGGGGACCGAGGCCTCCCCAGATGCTCTGCTCCCTGATGGGGCTCCCATCCAGCCCAGCACATGCACACCTCTCTGTGGCCAACACAGCCGGCCAGAGGAGGGCTGGCAGCCTGCAGAGGCTTGAATATTGCGTGTGCTTGGCTTTTATGTAACTGGCCAATGTGACATGTCTAACTATACAAATGGAAGTTTTATGATGATAAGATCAGTTGTTACTGAGATATTTATGTGACAAGCTGACAGATATAAAACTACAAAGCTTGCTTTTATGCCTCCCATCCTTTCAGAGGAGAAAAAAAAATAAATACTGAGATGATGGGTCACTTTGAAGAGAATTTATGATCCAAATTACCTAATACCCGGTAAACTTCTCATATGCAAGATGAAGTCTCTCTATGCTGTTAGAAAGAAAAATTTCATTTCCTAAGACGGCAGCAAATGAACTCTTCCTGGAGAGGAATTTGAGGCTCTTGCCTTTTCCTTCCCCAGATAAACATCCTGACTCTGCCGCGAGGAAGGGTCTTCACCTGGGTGCTGTCGCCCAGGGATCTCCCCCGCCTGTCACAAAACATTGATCCACCTTGTAGAGGAAAACCTAAACCCTGAAATGAGTATTTGTTGAAAACCTGGGTGATAAAGCCCAGCATTCCCTTGCTCCCTGCAGAGTGCTGCTGCTGCTGCTGCTAAGTCGCTTCAGTCGTGTCCGACTCTGTGTGACCCCATAGACGGCAGGCCACCAGGCTCCCCCGTCCCTGGGATTCTCCAGGCAAGAACACTGGAGTGGGTTGCCATTTCCTTCTCCAGTGCGTGAAAGTGAAGTTGCTCAGTTGTGTCCACCTCTTCACGACCCCATGGACTGCAGCCTACCAGGCTCCTCCGTCCATGGAATTTTCCAGGCAAGAGTACTGGAGTGGGGTGCCATTGCCTTCTCTAGCCGCTGCAGAGTATGTGGAATCAAACTGGAAAAGAAGAGAAGGAGTCTTCAGGAGTCCTGGATGATGGGAGAGTGACCGCTGCCAACATTTTTCCTTCAGTGCAGGTGAGCACTGAGAACACAGCATCTCACCTGGTACCAGCTGGGACAACTTTTCCTGATCAGATGGGTGTCGAAGTTGGTACCAGGCTGATGCTGGGCTGTCTGAAATTAGACACTAGCAGCCTGACAACTTAACCTTGCCCGTTGGCTCAGGTGACCCTCGTTACTAACTTCCAGGGAGCACAGCCAATTCCCGGGGCACATCTCTAGCACCAAGCAGTGGGCATGGCATCCCACGGACCCTGCCTCCTTTCATGCTGGCATCTTCTCCATAGGTTGACATATAGCTGTACCCACCTGCGGAGGATAAGTCAGAGGCTCAGGAGGGAGGTAGTAAGCCCACCCTGGTGCCCCATCATGGTTGGGAAACCTCGACAAGGCCACAGATGTGGAGTCTTTGCCAGAAGTCTCCAGACAAATGTCTCCTGCCCACCAACCTTGCTCAGGTGGCACACTCTTGGTGGGATGGGTGTTGGAAACCTCACTTCCCTATATCCTAAAGTCCTCAGATCCTGGCTGTCCGGACTATAGGAACGAGGGATGGACAAGGCAGAAAAAGTGTAATTCTCCTTTTGTGGTGGTTCCTTTAGGATGATGTTCCTTTTGGGGATCCCCACAGGGTCAGAGTTGAGTGGGCTCATCTTTAAATAGAGAGATGGAATTCCAGAGAGAAGAGGTCCTTCTCCACCGCCACACAGCCAGGCAGTCATGGAGGGAACTGTAGCTCGCGGTCCCTTGAGCCCCAGGCCAACCCCTTCTCTGTGCTTTTTGCCTTCTTGCTCTTTCTCAAGCATCCTGGCCCCCTCCAGCACATCCTCAGAGTCTGATTACTTTAAGGGTGTTTGGACAGGCTGCTGACCTTTCTTCACAATACGTTGTCTCTCAGGAAAGCATGGAGGTGGGTGTCAATGTGTGTGTATGTGAGTGTGCACGCACACACGCACGCTGGGTATCAAACCCAAATTAAACTCTTTTACTGTATTTTATCAGATCGATCTTCTGTGTACTCCTCAGCATTGTCTCATTTAAATAAAACTTCCATTTGTAACAATCCTATAAATAGAAAGCCGTATTGATCAGGGCCCCACCAGCAGCTGCACTTTGGTTATCACTGAAGCCTGACTGGTTAATGTGAGGGCTACAATTTATTATGTGGCGAGATACAATGCAAGGCCATGCCATTTGGGCTCTAAACACAAGTGTTCATCACTCAGGCAAGCAAGTTCAGTGGGGTCATCCTTGGGATCACAGTTGGCCCTTGATTTGCCATTTCACGACCCCAGATGCTCAACAAGCAAGGCTTTAATAGGCACTCCTTGGCCCAGGACATGTCCAGCAAGCCAGTCTCCCCACAGCTGTGAAGGTGTAGTCTGAGAACCACACAAAAGCTGAGTCGTTTGACACTTGGAAGAAAAGCTGTAGAGATGTGAGTGGGCTGCCAGTTGTGTCCTGCCTGCCAGGGATGTTGACTTCACCACACTGAAGCATCAGCCTCACCAGTACTCACTAAATGCATACTGTGAGTAGGGCATGGTTGTGAGTGAAATTTATTTCACAAGGAGCTGGAGACTTTGAACATGCATCTATTGCTTTGTTGACTAAACCACTAACCATCATTTTTATCTGTCTGCTGGGCATGACTGATAGCTGCTTATTATCAAATGGTTTTTCCCCAGTTCACTGAAACCAGGTGTCAGGGAGATGTTGTCTTCAAATAGAAAGATCATGTGTATACTTATGCACATAGAACTGGGGCTCAGAACTCCTGTCTGCCTCACTGGCAAAACCCCGCTCACTTTCTGGGGCTCTGAAACTCCCTACCAGGACTTTCCCAGGACTGATTTCATCCTGGGCCCACAAACAGAGATACTTCTGGACCCTGGACACCTTACAACCAAGAACTTACAGCCAGATGTTCGGGACATTCATTGCCACCACAATGTGACAAGGACCCATCCAGGCAGGTAATGAAGCTGGCCTCTCCCTTCTGAGCCCAGTGCCTCCAGGATGGCTGAACTCCCCTCTGCAGCCTTTCTACCAGCACTGGACATGGAGCCACCCTTCAAGTTCACATGGCACAACAGGCTCCAGGTTGTGATTCTCCCCAGCTGCTCATCCTTGTCCTTGGTTACCAATTTGCCAGCAGAGGATGGAGGGGTAAATGATTGTAAGGAGCCAGTCCAGGCCGCCTCGGCTGCTGAGCACTGATGATTCCTGCTAGGCCTCTCCCCTGAAGAAAAAGATCGATGGACATCTCCAAACATATTGGATCCAGCTTGTCCACCTACTGGATCACTTTGGGGCCTGGGAACCCTAACTGCCATAGTGCAAAGGGAAGACACCAGCTTCCTAGTATCACATGGCAGCCCAGATTCTGCCCAAGGAGTTTAGGCAGAGTTCTCAGATGGTTCCCCTGGGATCAATGTGGAAGAGGGGCATGGGGAGGGGAAGGGCTCCATTTCAGCCGGCTCTGGGTTTGCACCAGGCAGACCTGCTTGCAATTCCTCGGAGCCCTCACCCCACGCATTTCAAGCTGCATCTTCTTTGGTTCCCTTTCACCAGCCACTGCTCCTTCCATCTCCAGCTCCCAGTAGCCTGCAGGCATCCTCACCTTCCTGGGCTTCTCCTGCCTTTGTGCTCCTCTGCTTAACTCCTTCCTCAAGGAGTGGAGTGTTCATATAGGAACTTGGGAGGCAGCAGAGGTGAAGGTCAGCTCTGTGCCCTCTTACATCAGAAGCTCTAGGATCCAACTTTGGAACAGCCTGGACTTACTACATGAGAAAAGGAAATCAAAAGGTGATCACACTTGGCAGAGAGTCACACCTGTGCCGAATCCCAGACTCTTTGCACAGCCGCACCCCCAGGCCAACTTGAGTGGGTGCTTGTTCTACATCTGTTTAGTTCACAGATTCTTACTGATAGGTGGTTCTACCAGGAAGAATACACTATATACCAAAGTGAAGTAAAGTGAATGTTGCTCAATCATGTCTGATTCTTTGCGATAGTTCATGCAATTCTCCAAGCCAAAATACTGGAGTGGGTAGCTGATCCCTTCTCCAGGGGATCCTCCCAATCCAGGGATAGAACCCAGGTCTCCCGCATTGCAGGTGGATTCTTTATCAGCTGAGCCACTCTACACCAAAGGAGCAATCATATCTCCTTTGGAACTGTTTTAAGGTGAAATCATGGTTTTCCAGTTTCCAGAGGTTCTTGAAATTTGACAACCTCATGGGCACAAGTTTGGGCCAGGGTAGTGGGCACTGAAGGGGCTATGTCCATGTGGCCTCCGGGCTATCATTGACACACTGAATGTTCGCTCTCCAGTTAAGAGTGGTGCTGAACTTGCTTATCTGTTGCGCTATAATACAGGTCTTCCTAAAGTCTTTTTTACTGTTAAATTTTAATAACTTGGGTTATAGGTAGGATAGAAACAATATCTAAGTGGCATTTAAAAGCAAATCTATTAAATTTTAGGGTACCTGCGTTACATGGTTAGAAACATTATCATTCAGATCCTGCAGAGAGAAATGGGCACCGTATGAGAGAAGGAAAATTGTGTACTTTGGAAAACACAATCCAAGTCTAATATTATCTGTGAGAAGAAAATTCTCTGCTCATTACCAGGATTGTTTTTTATCCTACCCATAACTAAAGTTATTAAACTTTGAGAACTGTAAAATGCTTAATGAGAAACTGTAGAATAAATGATAACAGCTAAGGTCTGGACTGGTATTTGCTGATGATAAACGTTAAATCTCAATTGTGAGATAGAGCCACAGCCTACAAGGGAATGGTAAGTGGGTAACCATGGTAACCATGATGCTATCCAACAGAGGGAGGCATTTCTAGTTGGATTCAAGCCAAAAGTCCACGCAGTTTGGCCCACCTTCCCCCACTTGCCTCAGTACCAACCTTTGTCTGCGTTTCCCATAGAGTGGGGACCAGGACACTTAGGACAGAAATGGCAACAACTCCTTGCCCAGGAGAGAAAATAGGGGATGCACAAGCAAAGGACAGTTGCCACATGACTGGCAAGGGTTCAATTGGATCTCTTGGCATCTGCAAACTGAGACCAGAACACCAACATGATCAGCCAAGGATAAACTGGCTCCCTGACTCTTTGGTGGAGGGGTGATGGGATTGTTCATTGAGCCCACTGCCCTGGGCCAGGGATGTTTCTTGAGGCTGCAGCTTGGCAGGACTGTGAACTAAGTGGTCGTTGTACCATTACATGGATGGTTCACTTTCTGCTAAGCCATTCATTACCTTCTTGAAGTCCTGTTTTAAAGAACCACCGGGACACTGCTGTAGATTAGTGGGTAGACTCATTCTGGAGCTCTTTAAAAATACTAATGGCCAAGAGCCACCCTTGGACTTCTTGTTTTATTAGTTTGGAGCAAGGCTGGAGCCTATGTGTGTTTTAAAGGCTCCTAAGGCTATACTGAGGACCCTGGTACATGGACTTGCAGCAGTGCTTCTCAATCTTGGCTGCATACTGGGCTGCTTCGAGCCTACTGATACCCTATCCCATCACCAGGAATTCTAACTTGATTGTTCTGGAGTGTGCACTGGCCCCTGGGTTCTTTCAGGCTGTTAGGTGAGCCTAAGGTACAGTCAGGGCTGAGACCCAATCCTGCCTTGAAGGATGCTCCTGGACCAGTCTCAGGAGGTGGGGGAAGCACAGATGGCTTGGCATGTCTCTTGGTGAAGTCCAGGATGATTGTTGGAACTGCAGACATGGAATGGCAGCTGGACGTGAGAAAGTCACTCAGAGTTCCTACAGACTCTGGCATGGCTTAGAGAGAGGGAGAATGGTTTCCATGCACACAGGAAGAGTATGAACATGCTGGGTGGTCATAAAACTCCCTACTGCATTTCCTAAAGTCTTGGAATGAAGACATGGAGCACCCAAGGGCTTTCTGTGCTCCTAGTGGGCACAGGAGCTGAGAGAGAGCTCATGTCCTGGTGGGGCTCAGAGAGGGAGGGTGTTATGATTGGAAAGATGTGTTGGGACCATGTATGAAGGGTCCTGAATGCCCTTAATGCTGAGTGAAAAGATCTGTCCATCAACCACAACAACGGGCTTCTCTGAAGGGTTTAGGACACAGCTGGGGAGTGTGTGAGAGCTGATTTATGATCCCTTTGCAGGGTGTGATTTGAAGAGACAGTAGACTGGAGAGAGGCTGCTTAGGAGTGGTTGTAACAGTTCAGAAAAGAGGTGAAGTTTGTCATCTTTCTTCTTACGAAGACCAGGAAGATGCACCCAAAAATCGTTTCAGGATGTATGATCTCTCAGAGGTCTCACTCAGTATGCAGAATACAAATGTGCTCAGATGAAGGGATTGCCAGCTGCAGGGAACAAACTGGTAACACAAGTGTGTCCATCAAGCTGCAGAGAAGGCACTGGTGAATGGTGGGTCCCGGGGAAAATTGGAGAATACCTATGGCAGGAGATATTTCAATGTGAAATTATTGAATACTGTGTCAGCCGGATCTACATCTCCTAGGGTGTTTTTTGAGCTTTGACTTGGGGGGGAGCACTCGATAGAATGGCACAGTTCTCTGGCAGCCCCTTCTTCTTCTTGACAGGAGGCACTATCTGCCCACTCTTTGATCACTTCCTTCTTATTTTCGCTGCCCTACCCCCCTTATACTGTAGGAGAATACTTGCATGAGGAGATAGTACATGGATGAGGGAGAGATGTCTGGAGGGGCTCATGATCATCTAGATATTTAACAGTCATGATGGCTATGGATGGTCTTCACACAATCCAGGTCCAGGACCAGCCTGCTGAGATCTCCCTGTATCCCCTGCCAAGCAGAAAGCGCAGGCTCTCATCACCCACAGTCAAAAACCCCTTTCATCTCATTTTTTGCTCTGTTATAAGCACATAATTACCCACAGCTCCAAGTCTGAGAGGGGACGGGGAAGGGAAATAGCTCTATTCGTAAGGTACTGAAGATTGGTGTGCATCAGTTTCCTTTGACTATGAAAGAATGTTGCACAAATCATTAGGTAAAACTTTGATATAACTCTTCTTTGAATTAAACACAATGATGGAGACAAAGTCTGTGTTAGTGTGCAAATTCCCCAGAGAACATCCTCTCTGCAGAGTGGAATGTCTATTAGCTTTCCGCCAAAATAAAGGTCACCAGACAGAAGCCTTCCTCATGCAACTCTTACTTCCTCGAACAGGCAGTGTAATCAGGAAAGATGTCACACTCAGGAAACCAATGGTGCAATTATATTGAAAATGCCCAGTGCATGGCAAACTGGTCCCTTATTCTCCGAAGGTCCTCAGAATGTCATGGAATCTGGGGCCTGGCTCAGGGGAGGGAAGGACAGATGTCTGCTTCAGAGGGCTCCTGCTCACAGATTTTTATCCTTCTTATGGTCCCAATTTAAAGAAGAAGCAAATAATCCCAGTGCATCATCTGAAGCACCGTGAGTATCTGAAACTTCCTGTAGATGATGTAATCTGCCGAGAACACACAGAGAATATGAATCTTGATCCACTAACTTGTGTGCACAAGAACGAAAATTTCTTCACTTTTCTATAATTTAATGTCTCATGTGAATCTTCATTATCTTGTGTGGCATGTTAATCTCAGATAATTTGAGGTTCTTGCCTGAGATTGGTTTAAATTCCAGGAGATTATGCAGGGCTAAGTGGCTAGGGAGAGAAAGAAGGGGCTAGTCCTTCATCTTCAGTCCATACCCCCATCTGCAAAAAACAAAAATCATGGTCCTGACTGATCCTTGGTTACCCATCTGGGCTGGTCAAAGTTAATAGCATCTAGCTTATCTGAACATTTCATGCAAAGATGGGCACAATAAAGGATAAAAACTTCAACAACCCAACAGAAGCAGAAAAAAATTAAGAACAGGTGGCAAGAATACACAGAAGAACTATATAAAAAAGCTCTTAATGACCCAGATAACCACGATGGTGTGGTCACTCGCCTAGAGCCAGGCATCCTGGATTGTGAAGTCAAGTGGGTCTTAGGAAGCATTACTATGAACAAAGCTAGTGGAGGTGATGGAATTCCAGCTAAGCTATTTTGAATTCCAAAAGATGATGCTGTTAAAGTGCTGCACTCATTATCCCAGCAAATTTGGAAAGCTCAGCAGTAGCCACAGTACTGAAAAAGGTCAGTTTCCATTCCAATCCCAAAGAAAAGCAGTGCCAAAGAGTGTTCAAATTACAGTGCAATTGTACTCATTTTACATGCTAGCATGATCATGCTAAAAGTCCTTCAATTTAGGCTTCAGCAGTACATGAACTTAGAACTTCCAGATGTACAAGCTGGATTTAGAAAAGACAGAGGAACCAGAGATCAAGTTGCCAATATATGCTGGTTCATAGAAAAAGTAAGGGAATTAAAAAAAAAATCTACTTCTGCTTCACTGACTACGCTAAAGGCTTTGACTATGTGGATCACCACAAACTGTGGCATATTCTTAATGAGACTGGAATACCAGCACATTACCTGCCTCCTGAGAAACATGTATGCAGGTCAAGAAGCAACAGTTAGAACTGAACATGAAACAGTGGACTGGTTCAAAATTGGGAAAGGAGTACATCAAGGTTGTATATTATCACCCTGCTTATTTAACTTATATGAAGAATACATCATGCAAAATACTGGGCTGGGTGAATCAGAAGCTGGAATCAAGATTGCTGGGAAAACTATCAACAACCTCAGGTATGCAGATGATATCACTTTAATGGAAGAAAGTGTAGAGGAACTAAAGAGCCTCTTGATGAAGGTGAAAGAGGAGAGTGAAAAAGCTGGCTCAAAACTCAACATTCAAAAAATGAAGATCATGGCATCCAGCCCTATCACTTCATGGCAAACAGATGGGGAAAATGTGGAAGCAGTGTCAGACTTCATTTTCTTGGGCCCCAAAATCAATGTGGATGGTGACCGCAGCCACAAAATTAAAAGACACACATACACTGTAAAAATAGCTATGACAAACCAAGATAGAGAATTAAAAAGCAGAGCTATCGCTTTGCCAACATAGGTCCATGTAGTTAAAGCTATGGTTTTTCCAGTAGTCATGTGTGGTTGTGAGAGTTGGAGAGGATGAGATGGTTGGATGGGATCACTGACTCAGTGGACATTAGTTTGAGCAAACTCAGGGCAATAGTGAAGGACAGGGAAGCCTGGCATGCTGCAGTTCATCACATCACAGATAATTGGACACGATTTAGTGACTGAAGAGCAACAAGCTCATCTGAACAGGAAATAGGATCTGGGACATGCAGAGAGATGAGTGTCTCTAAACATAAGATCATGAGCACAAATTAACTTTTAACTTTGCCAGCCCAGCATCTGTTGTCCCTACCGCCAGTAAAACCATATTGATTTTCTTTGGGGGAGCCATCTCTTCTCATCTCTTAGTCTGAAACCAAGCAGAACCCTGTGCAGCCTTCCCAGTGACAGAGCCTTCTGAGTCCCTTAGTTCCAAAGATCAGACTCAAGCAGTTAATGACTAGAACAATAGAGTCACAGGACTCCTAGTTCCTCTTGGAGGGATATAGATAATATTTTGATATATACCTTTGAGTTGTTCTGTAGAAACTAAGACCTCCACCTATTAGAGGATGATGACCACATTCTGAGCATAAGCATGTAGACCCCAGACTGTTTGAAACCAGAAGGCAAGATTACCTGAGACATCACCCTGTTATTTCACTATCAACCAACCAGATAAACGTCCATGGGTTGATTAAATTCCCTGCTACCCTCACCCCTAATTTTTCCTCTTAAAAACTCTTGTCTGAAAGCCATCAAGGAGTTTGGGTCTTTTAAGCATGAGCTTCCCATTCTTGCTTGAAGCCCTGCAATAAACACTATACTTTCCTTCACCACAACCCTATGTCAATAGACTGACTTTGCTCTGCATCGGGAAGGAGAACTGAGTTTGATTTGGTAACAAATCCAGATGATAGAGGCAGAGTTGAATCTACATCCCAGCTCTAGAGGGAAGGTGTGACTTAGCAAAGCAGCCCATTTCATCACCCTAGCTGGACAGGTTGGTTCAGCCATGAGCATATAAGATAACCCCCTGAGGATCTTACCTGGGTATTTGGCTGGAATTACAGGGGAAGAGTCACTCTGTCCTGGGGGGCTTACTTAACTTGAAAGCTTAAGCTAGAACTTGATGGAGGCAATCTGGCCCTATCTTAAGAGAACTTTCCTGCGAAAGAAGGCAATAGGCATGATCAAAGAGCTGAAGAATCAGAGCTAGGGCTCGGATTGTATTGTTGAGATCCTGGTCCATTTATACCTGAAATCACATATACCCTATACTTCTCAATTACTTGAATCGGTATCTGGAGAAAACCATACTTCAAAAAGACATATACACCCCCAAAGTTCATTGCAACACCATTTATAATAGCCAAGACATGGAATCAAGCTCAGTGTCCATCAACAGAGGTATAGAAAAAGAAGATGTGGTACATATATACAATGGAATACAACTAAGCCATAAAAAATGAGATTAAAGCCATTTGCAGCAATATGGATGGACCTAGAGATGATCATACTAAGTGTAGTAAGTCAAGCAGAGAAAGATAATATCATATAATAGCCCTTATATGTAGAATCTAAAAAAAAAAAAGTGATGCAGGTAAAGTTGTTTACAGAACAGAAATAGATTCAAATATAAAGGACGGGCTGTGGTTGTCAAGGAGGGGTGAATTGGGAGGTTGGGATTGGCATATGCACACTGCTATTTGTAAAATAAATCATCAACAAGGAGCTACTGTATAGCACAGGGAAATCTACTCACTATTCTATTAACGTATGTGGGGAAAGTATCTGAAATGAAATAAATACGTTAATATAGACGTGTGTGTGTGTATGCTCAGTCACTTGGCGGTGTCCGACTCTTTGCAGCCTCATGGACACCTGTAGCCTATCAGACTCTTCTGCCCATGGGATTTTCCAGGCGAGAAACTGAAGTGGGTTGCCATTCCTTTCTCTAGGGGGTCTTTCAAACCAGGGATTGAACCCACATCTCTTTTGTCTCCTGCATTGGCGGGCAATTTTTTTACCCCTAGTGCCACCTGGGAAGCCCAAATATATGAATATGTATAACTAAATCACTTTTCTGTACACCTGAAACTAGCACAACATTGTGAATCTATTCTCCAATTAAAAATAAAACATTTTTTAAAATCAACAAAAACAATTTCAGGAATTGGTCATTTCTATTCAAGCTCATTTAAGTGGGTCCAGAAAAATCTGAATAGAACATTAAGAATCTAAAAGTGAAAATCATTTAGGCTCAAGAAACCTAAGGCCAAGACAGATCCAGGTATAGTGGGGTCCCAAGCTTGTGAAATTTTATCCTTTAAGAAAAAGGATATCACATTATTAACACAAAAGTAGGCACAGGGACTTGGAAGAGATTCATACAAATAGCAGACTTGAAACTTAAGCTTCTTTAGTTCCACTGTAATTGAGAGGCCTAGGCACTGGTCTCCATTTCCCCAAAAACGCCTTTGGTAAAATCACTTAATCTCTTTACGTCTCAGTTTCATCATCAAAAGCAAGATGATCAACCTAAGTTAAATCTCAAGCAGCTTAAAAACACCATGCCTATACAATCTTTATTGAAGAAATGACATTATTTAAAATTTATTTTTTCATTATTTTCTTGAATGAAAATCTCTTTGTCCTGGACTTGTCTAGGTGTTCTGATGGCCCTGGACACCACTCTTACCTCTCTTCTACAGGCCATTCCATTAACACTGGCCCAAGAAATGGGCGATAAGATTCAGAACAGCCATTCATTTCCACCATCTTGGTAGGCAGGGAGCCCGCCAGGGAAGGGAGGAGGGTGATCTTGGGAGAATAATGCCAAGCTATTGTACTCTCTTAGGAAGTGTTTCTTCCTCAGCTGTCTCGCAGAGACACTTTCTTAAAGAATGTTTTCATACAAAATTTCTAAAATGCTGAAAATACAATAAGATTAACGGCCCCTGGAGGCTATGGCTTAAATATTTTATCTTCTTAGATATCAGTTACACTGCACTTTCCTCCAAGGATCTAAAGTCTTTTAAATATAGCATCTAATTAATCCTCCTGTCATCTGTGGATGGAGCAGCATCATTACCCTGATTTCACAGGTGAGGACACAGAAACTATGTGTGTTGGGGGGCGGTGTAAGGGGGGTTTGTCCACGAGCAGAAGCAGATTGACTCCAATCAGTGGAGACCGCAGCCACACCTGATGGCCAACTCAATGGAGGCATCATCTGTAAAACCCATTTGAGAGGTGCCATTGGCAGCCTGCACACTACAGGGTGTTCAGGCTACAACTAACAGCCCCCAGAAAGATACCTAGGAAGGGTGAGGACGTTTCTGCCTCCAAAACACAGATAACGAGGCCTCAGGGAGCAAGTGACTCATGGCCCTAGGAGGTAACTGATTCAGGATCCAGGTGGCCACATCTCTAACAGACATCCTGATTTTTGCATCTTCACAGACAAGTTATTTTGAAAACGATCCCTCATCAATACTGTTATTAGATTAAAATGGTATTTTCCCCCAATAACCAGATAACGATGCTGATGATTATTCGCTTCCATCTACAGCACACATCCTGCATAAAGAATCTGCCTGCAGTGCGGGAGACCTGGGTTTGATGCCTGGGTCAGGGAAGACCCCCTGGAGAAGGGATTGGCAACCTACTCCAGTATTCTTGCCTGGAGAAGCCTCTTGAACAGAGGAGTCTGGCGGGCTACAATCCATGGGGTTGCAAAGAGTCAGACACGACTGAGCAACTAACACTTTCACTTTCTTTCTTTCCTGTGTCCCAGGCCACAGGCCAGACAACAGTCACACACAATCTCTGACCCCTACCCTGGAAAGTAGCCATCAATAGTCTCACTTTTTAGAGGCAGAGATGGTATCTCAATGAACTTAACTCATTGGCCCCAGGTAGACTGCTGGTGGATGGCAAGCCAGAGTTCTTCCCAGGACAGCTTCCCTGCTGCTCCCTGGTTTCATTTTTCAAACCATTTGATTGTTTAGATCCAGCACTAAGCAGTATGTCCCATCACTTCTGGTGACTTCTACTGGATAAACACAGGAACTAGAAGCTCAGGAAAGAGATGTTTCTACTGATGATAAGGGCTTTGCTGTAGTCATCACTGTTGCCACTGCCAGTGGGAGAGCTGGAGCCTGGGGTTTGAGGAAGGAGCAGTTTAAACGCAGAAATCACCCAAAAGCTGCCTCGAAGAAAGGCAGTGCTCTCATTGTCAAAGCTCAAAATTGCTCAGCGTTAATACCCCTGTTCCCGCCTCCTCCCTGATCCAGAACACCACCCTCATAGTGAAAGCTCGAAGGATGACCAAAGACATCAAATCCAAGAGTCTCACTTTTGGCATATATAGCAGTGCTTCCTGGGAGACAGATACAGTGGAGACGAAGGGGAGGAAAGAAATGAAAGAGTGAAAGAGGGAAACGTGAGGGAGAAAGAGAGAGAGAGATGGTGGATGAGCATAGGTCACAGAAAGCACAGAAGCAACAAAGAAAGAAACGAAAGGGCATCCAGCAGTGGAAGGAGAAACAGAGAGAAGGGTGGAGAAGGGTGAAGAGGAAAACAAAAAGGAAAAGAGGAGATGGGAAGAGAAAACCCAGCGCCATGATGGGAGCCCCTGACCCGAGTTGTAAAATGACAAGGATTGAGTGAGCAGTTTTTAATACAGATAATATTGTCCGTGTAGTCTATAAATATAAAATTAAATGCTGACCTCTCTGGTCCATGTCAAAAGTCCAAGCCAGTGTCAGCACATATTGCTTTTATTTGTTTCAAGAGAAAATAGATCAACAACATTAACCTCCCAATGAACAGAGAATTGAATGAATTAAAAAGCAGAGCCATAAATCGCGCCGGTTTTATTGGCACCGTGATAAACATGCCTGGGGCCTCAAGGGGAGTGGGGTCTGGGATAGTCTGTGTACCCCACAGCCTCCTGCCACCAAGAAAGGAAAAGCGATATTAAGACAGGGCACCGTTTGCCCACTAGCGCCACCTCTATCCATCACCATATGACAGAGGCTGCAGCACACGTTCTGAGACATATCGAGAAGGAGGAGAAATCAGGAACAAGGCAATTTGGAGAGGCCCTCAGGGACCCCGAGGTGCCCCAGTGGCCCACTCACCAGCTACATTGAATGAAGGGAGTTGTAAGGGGCAAGGGGGAAGCTGGGCCTGGGATTTCCAGAACCCAGTTGGACGTCCTTGGCTGGAGCCTCCTGGGGGCTCCTGGCCGGGGCCCCCTTCCCACCCTCCCGGCTCCATCTCTCCTCCGGCCAGTTGGTTATTCACAAGAGGAGCTGCTTGCCAGCAGAGGAAATGCATTTTATTTCCAGCTCAGGAATTCACACCATCACTTGGGCAGTTGCTAAATAAAGCTTCATTCCTCTCACAAAGCTAGTTTCACATGGACCTTACGGCACTGCCTTCATGATGAATCTGAAAAATTCTTAATTACAGAGATGGGGCTGAGGATCAGCATTTACAAATAGGAGGCTAAGCGTCCACAAGAGTCATGCTCCCAGCCTGACCGCTCTGGCCCCCAGAGACTCTGAGCTTTCCTTCCATCCACATCCCACTTCCTTGATTAACAGGGCTGTGATTTTAGTGGTGGAGAGGCAGGCACAAGTGGAGGCAGAATAAACTCTTTAAACTCTCCACTGGATTCTTCCATAAACCCTCAGCTGTCACTACCCGTTGAAAAGAGGAGGACCCAGTGGTTTGGGGAGAAGACTCGTAGGTGAAGGAAGTACACACACGGCAACATAAATCAGACTGAAAATAACTTCCATTTATAAGCAAAAGAAATGTTATATATTTAGAAACCAAAGGTAAACAAATTGACTGGATCATTAAAGCTCCAAAATAATTACTCTTTGGAATGATTTTACAAAGCAATAAAGATTCTTTAGCTAGCCAAATATTTTCAGATAAGTGATTATTTTACAAAGCTATTATTTGCTATACAGTTTCTACCGATTTAGTTACAACTATTTTCAGTCTGCCACCGATGGTGACAAAACTCGGTCAGGATGAACACAGAGTTAGCTGGGCTCATGGACTGAATTTTTTAACCAGCTAGCTTTACATTAACTGAATCAGATGAGAGACGAATACTCTCTGCCCATGTGAGAGTGTGTTTTGGCGTATTTCCATGGCCCTTTCAAATTAGGATTTCGTTCTTTATAGCAATAATAATAATAATAATAGTGGCCAGCACACACAGTGCTCACAGCCAGTTTTACCCATATAAATACCTTCCATTTCCACTGCCAGACAGAGCGTCAGTGTGACATCCAGGAAACTGAGGCACAAAGACTGTAGATGGTTTGCCCAGAGTCACCCAGTAAATGACAGAGGTAGGATTCCAGCCCAGGCAGTCTAGCACTGCACTTGGCCACTACTCTAATTTCTTTCCTGGTGGCCAAACAAGTCTCCACATCATATTAATTTAAGGCCACCTTTGATCTCAAAGAGGTACCCGCACCCCCTGTTCACTTCAGCTTTACTCACAATATTCAACATAGGGAAACAATCTAAATGTCCGTCCACGGATGTATAAAGATGGCACTTGTATACAATGGAATAATATTCAGCCATGAAAAAGAAGGAAGCCATGCCATTTACAATGACTTGCATGAACCTGGGGAGTATTATGCTAAATGCAAAAGGTCAGACGGAGAAAGACGAATACTGCATGGAATCACATATATGTGGAAACTGGAAAAAAAAAATTGAATTCCCAGAAACAGAGAGTAGAATGGTGGCTTCCAGGGGCTGGAGCTGGGAGAAATAGACAGATGGTCAAAGGGTACAAGCTTTCAGTTGTTTATAAGAACCAAGTTTCTATAAGAACTTGTAATATCTAGAGCTTTAATGTGCAGTGGGTGACCATAGTTAATAACACTGAAATTTGCTAAGAGAGTCGATCTTAAATGTTCTCAACACACACACACACACAGACGTGAGGTGATGGATATGTTAATTAACTTGATTGTGGTGACCATTTCACAATGGATACATGTATTAAATCATCACATCATACACTGTGAATCCACAAATTTAACTTGTCAATTATTCTGCAATAAAGCTGGAAAACAAAAGATGACTTTTGTCCTTTACAGCTTATGTGCTGTGTAAATTTCCCTGCCCTAAACAAGGTGACAGCGTGGGTCATGAGATGAATGAGGAGAGCTTTTCAGACACTGGTCACCCAGGACTCCATTCCCCAGAGACAGCTCTCATGTCTCTGGGTGTCCTCCAGGGGGGTCTCACGGGAGTCCATGAATAGATGTCAATGACCTGATTTTTCTGTTTGAACTAGTCCAGTTAACTGAGACATGCCGGACAGCATGGTGCTGGTCAGCTGGCCAGGATCTATCTCCAGCCATGGCCTGGGGCTTCTGAGCTAGCTGCCAATTCCTCCGCTACACCCATCTCTTGCTGTGAGACTTGCAAGAGGGGCATGGCTCAGCTTCTGTGAGCCTGTTTTCTCTTCTCTAAAATGGGAATTCATAAAGCACCACCCTCACAGGGTTTGTAAAAGCCTATGTAAAGCACATAGCAGATGTTCCATGAAAGTTAGCTCTTGAATGGGGCTGCTTTTGTAAGTAACAAGAAAGGAGACATGATCTGGGGCTACAGCTCTGGTAGGCCTGGAACCCCTCACCAGGGGGCAGGGCAGAGAAACCCACTGACAACTACCACCTTTGGGTGCTAGATGGACACGGTCTATCCTTCAAGAAGCATCTCTGGACTTCTGTGGTGGCTCAGTGATAAAGAATCTGCCAGTGTCGGAAACTCAAGTGCCATTCCTGATCCAGGAAGATCCCATATGCTGCGGAACAGTTAAGCCCATGCAGCTGAACTTTAAGCCTGTGCTCTGGAGCCTAGGAGCCACACTACTGAAGCCTATGTGTCCTAGAGCCCGTACTCCGAGAAGCCACTGCAATGAGAAGCCCATGCACCGCAACTAGAGAGTAGCCCCCACTGTCTACAACTGGAGAAAAGCCCAAACGGCAACAAAGACCCAGAAGAACTAAAAAATAAATAAAATTTTTAAAATTTCTAAAAATGAAGCATCTCTGAGAGCCAGCTCTGGCCCAGATGCTATGAAGTGTGGTGCCTCTGGAGGTTCCCTTTTTGAGAGTTACCTGGGGAATTCAGTTCTGGCTCCACCAGCTCCAGTTACTACATTATTCTCTAAGGACACGACCAGCTTAGAATAGAGCTCGACAGTGCACCACACCCCTTTCAAGCCTGAGCACAGATGGACAATCAGAGCTTCAAGCTGTGGACATTCACCCCTGTGCCGCCTGGTGCTCAATCCCAGCCCCTCACCTCAAAGGGAGGCCTTTTATTGAGGGCTTCAACATGTCCAAAATGAAGAAAGAGACTGATGACTTGGCAACTGAAATGAGAACACGTGCCATGCTGGACTCCAAGCAATATTCATTCCATCCCAGCTAATAGATCCAGAAATAATTCCTGTTAATTTCTCTACCTCCTAGAAAGAGACATTACTAATTCAGATAAGGCATTACTGAGCTAAATGCCAAAATAATAGACTGAGACCTTCAAGATCCAGATTTGTTTGTCAGGGAAATGCAAGTCATCTTCTTTAGCGGGTAAATGTTGAAAAGAATTTAGGAAGGTGGCTGTACACCTACTCAACTTTCAAGACCGTGACTGCCTCTGCATCAGTGTGTGTGGTAGATTTTCTATTTAGGAAGCGGAGGTCTTGTCTACAATGACTTGGATGGATTGGTGAGTCGACAATGATGAGGTTGATTAATTCAGGTGGTGTAGACACTCCAACTGGGTAATTCAAGATGAAAAGATGGAGTTCAGCATGTGTGAGAAATAAAAGTATTAATCTCCTTTATCACTCTGTTTTATATAGAACTTTTATTAACATGTGCTGGAGAAGGAGGGGCAGAGGATGAAACAGCCACATGTCAGCCGTTTTCTAAGGGAGACTGGCAGGGCGCTGGCCCATAGATCTTAAGAGAATGATGTTGAGTTATTACCCACCATTGGGAGGGAGGGTTCATTTCTCATTTGTCTGGGATAGAAAAGCTCCTTCCATAATATTGAGAGCTAATAGCTCCACAAAGAGTAGAGTTTTGGTTCCTAAATTACCAGGATTGGCTCTGTACCAAGTCTAAACTCACCCAGCTCTCCATTCCCCACATTCCAATCAGGACCAAGCAACACCAAACCTGGACCAGATGTCCTTGGGGAGCAGCAAGAAAGCAGCCTAACATCCAAGCAGCTGATAAAATATCACATAGCCCTCAAATGGATCCATTTTGCTGAATTCTAAGGTTTTATCAGGAGGATTGACATCATGTGAATTGAGCCTAACATTTTCATCCTTGTTTCAAAAATGTTTGTAGCCCATTTCCAATCTTAACAAAAGGCTGCATTCCCCCAAAATGAATGGGCTCATTTTGAAACCGGTGATTTCTCTCCTAAAAAGGAGGGAGTTGAGGCAGGTGCATTTCATTTCCACCCTGCAGGCATCTGTCTTCTTCCTGGCCTTGCGGACGACTAACCCCCGCCCCCAACCAGTGGAGACAAAGCTCCCAAAGGCAGACAGGAGGTGACTAGTTCAGGTATTGATCAACTCTTACTCACATAAAACCTTTCACCTCCCTCTGAGCATGATGGCCGAGCCAATGTCTGATATTCACGTGTGGAAATAAACTGGAATATAAAAAATCTGCATCCATGACAACATGGGCTATGATCTCATCTGATGCTCCACACCGAGCAGAGGGCAGCTCCGGGCAAGCTGGAGAAATTGCACACCGGGGACGCTGGAGCTGCACAGCCTGCTGGACAACCTGGGGGACAGAAGGCTCTGTCACCAACGCCCAAACCCACCAACCATCTTCAGTGCGTGGGGTTGCTGCAGAGCCTGGATGCAGTGAAGGTCAAGGCAGGAAGGAAGCTTGGCCCTAATAGTCATCACTATAGTAAGTTTCCTACATACAAACGAGTTCTGTTCCAGGAGTATGTTTGTAAGTCCGATTTGTTCGTGAGTCCAACAAAGTTAGCCTAGATACTCAGCTAACACAATCAGTTATGTAGTACTGTATTGTAATAGGTTTGTAATACTTTTCACACAAATAATACATAAAAGTCTAACAAACACAAAAAATAAAGAAAACATTTTTAATCTTACAGTAGAGTACCTTGAAAAGCACAGTAGTACAGTATAACAGCTGGCATACAGAGGCTGGCATTGAGTGAATAAGCAAGAAGAGTTACTGACTGGAGGAGGGAGAAGGGGCGGGAGATGGTAAAGCTGAAGGATCATCAGCATCAGGAGACAGAAGGCAGGCTGAAACTTCACTCACGCATGACTTTGATGGCATGGGTCTTGTTCCTTGATGGATTCAGTCCTAACTATCCCAGGGCTTCCCTAGTGGCTCAGTGGTAAAGACCTGCCTGCCTGTGCAGGAGACATGGGTTCGATCCCTGATCAGGGAAGATCCCACATGCCATGGAGCAACTAAGCCCGTGTGTCACAACTATTGATCTGGTGCTTTAGAACCTGGGAATCACAACTAGTGAGTCCTCGTGCCACGACTACTGAGCCCAGGTGCCCTAGAGTCTGTGCTCCACAACAAGAGAAGCCACTGCAATGAAAAGCCCTCACACAGCAACTGGAGAAGGTCTCGAGCAGCAACAAAAGACCAAGTACAGCCAAAAATAAATAAATAATAAAAATAAAATTTTTAAAAATTTATCTACACTCATGCTTCCTGACATCCTAGGCTTCCAGAATTAAAGATACTCTACTACTGTGCTCTATACACTACTGTTCACTGAAGCACACAAAAGCACAATCACTAGTAGAGGATGTACTCACTTGACAGTGGACGTCAGACCTGTGAACTAACTTACGTGATTGGACATGTGAACGCATGTTTGCATCTTTGAAGTTTGAAACTTGAAGTTTTGTACGTAAGGGGCCGACTATTACTTGCTACGCATGTACAAGCCCTGGGCTGTGGGCTGTGCTCCTGTCTTCCCACTCAGACCTCCGATTACACAGGTGATTCAGAGCCAGGGCTCCTGGAACCTCTGGTTCAAAAGGAGCGCATGGTGGAAGCCTGCATTCCATGGTGGAGCAGGGTACATCGTAGCCTCAAAGCATCTTCCAGCTCCATGCAACAATCCCTCCGAGCACCAGCCCTGAGAAGGAAGCCAGCAGGGAAGGATCAACTCCATTTCTGATGACACAGTAGAGGCCCAGAGATTATGTCACTCATTCAAGCCCTAACCAAAATGGTAGTATTCAGTTGCTCAGTCGCATCTGACTCTCTGCAACCCCATGGACTGTAGCCCACCGGGCTCCTCTGTCCATGGGATTTTCCAGGCACGAACACTGGAGTGGGTAGCCATTTCCTACTCTAGCAGATGTCCCCAACCCAGAGATCAAACCCACATCTCTGGCATCTCCTGCAAAAGCAGGTGGATTCTTTACCACTGAGCCACCTGGGAAGCCCCAACCAAGATACCCATAGTGTTTGAGACTTTTCATATAGCTAGAAAGAAAATAAATTGGAAAGACACATCTAATAAATGATTTTATAATTTTAAATATTTACTTTTTACGTGTTAACATCTTTAACATACACACAAGTCAATGTACTATTATTATGATAATTATAGGATTTATTATACCACTAATTCAGAATACATTGCAGATAGTGTGGGGTGGTGATGGGCCAATCATTTAAAGTCAATGTGAGGATTCCTTCAGCATTCAACCAGGTGTAACATGGGCTCAAACGGAGGTGGAACCAGAGGTCTTAGTATCAGGCTCAGGTTCAAACTAGCATCGGGTCTGGCTCCCTTGACTCTCAGGTCTGTGAATTTTCTGCCATTCCAGGGCCATTTAGTGTCCAAGTATGCAACTGTATGCTTGGGGTGGGGGCAATTCTCCAGCCACAGATTGTCCTGTCCAGCAAAGCCATGCCTCATAGTTTAACAGATACTACTTTCCCCCAAAATAGCTTGTCGGCTATATGACTAACAGTTTATAAGACATCTTAGATGTATCAAGACCAAAGACACCTATAAACACAAGTTAATCCCATCAATTTCCACTGCTCCAAGTGCAGGAGGAAGGATGCATTACAAACAGGGTCATCACTCTTCACAATCTGGAAGGTGACCCACGGGACAATCGTGCACAGAATGTTCAATATATTCTCAGCCAGAGACCCCCAAGGAGCCCTAGAGAGCATGAACAAGAGGTAGCCCAAGGACCCTTGCCTGGGCAGCTTTGAAGAGAACTTCTTTAAAGCTTACTGCATGAGAGGAGGCGGAGATGGTGGGACAGCATGTGCTGTGTGGCCTCTCCTGCACTAAGTTCCACCTTTCTTGATCCCCAGTACATAGATGGTCCTTGGAAAAGCACATCTCCCCTTCTTTTGTCCTGTGGTTTGAATGAGCTGCTCCACTCAAGGCTTGAGTCCTGCCGTTCAGAGCATTAAGGTGTGCCCCCAAGTCATGATTGCAGGGAACATTTCCATCTCCAAGAGCTTTCTGTTAGTGCCCTATTCTCAGTAAATAGTCCTAGAAAAATGAGACACTTTAATTTGCACTAAGGTGTTAATGACTGAAGAGCAAAGACCAAGTTACCTCCCACAGAGAGCACGTGAGTATTGGAGAGTCATGAACCTTGTTGCAGACTCTGTCACAGTTTCCCCTTTTAGAGACTGTATGACCCTGAGCAGAACAAACCTTTTGACCCCTTTTGGCCATAGTCAAAATGAGGTGGGTCTTTCTGCTGTCTTTCTGTGGTTTAGATGATATTTGTAAAAGCTCAGCATAGGCACCAAGTATCATCATTTTGGGATGAGCAGGGAGGTCTTCATACATTCACAATCGCTTCACTCACCAGGATCACCCAGGACCCTCATCAGGGTCAGAGCCCCAAGTTCTTTCTCTACCTGATGGCTGAATTTGTCTCTCTCCTCTGAAAGTCTCTTGAACTTCTTGATCCACGGAGAGGACTAGCACTGAGCACCTGGAGACCATGAAAGGCCTTAAAGGCAAGGTGGCAATGAAGAGACTCAGGGCAGTGGAAAGAGGACTAGAGTGGGTGTCGTGAGTCCTGGTCAGCTGCTTGCCTCTGGCTCCAGTATCCTGGATGACCTTGGAGATATATATACGAAAGTCACTCAGTCATGTTCGACTCTTTGTGACTCCATGGACCCTATAGTCCATGGAATTCTCGAGGCCAGAATACCAGAGTGGGTAGCCTTTCCCTTCTTCAGGGGATCTTCCCAACCTAAGGATCGAACCCAGGTCTCCTGCATTGCAGGAGGATTCTTTACCAGCTGAGCCACAAGAGAAGCCCAAGAATATTGGAGTGAGTAGTCCACTCTCTCTTCTCCAGCATATCTTCTCGACCCAGGAATCAAACCTTGGACATGGCCTTCCTCTTTCTGGCTCATCTTCTCTGCATGTGGCTATAGTGAGGATCCTGGGGTTGTTCCACCAATTTAACTCTTGCCACAGTTGGATCAGTGTGCTGCAGGCTCAGACCTTGGCTGCCACACAAGGAGACCCATTGTGGCCCTCTTTGGCTTCCCAGGATATTCTTGAGTGATTCATTCATGAGCACTTGGTGTTAATCCAGGAGTCTGCTGACATGTAGAGGTTGGGGAGAGAGATGAGTCACTCAGTTACACATGATGAAAGTCTCAGGGCAATGGTAAACTGTTTCTATCTGACTGGGAGCCAGGTCCCAGGCCCAAGGCAGACTGAGGAAGGAGACCACCTTTGGGTTTCACAGAGTTATCAGTGTCACATATAAACAAGCATGTACACTTACATATGTATCCATAAAGATATATATGTATTTTCACACTTAGACATCTAAAGATACAATCACCTGAGTGGTCCCAATTATTCCTTGATTCTCTGTCCTTCCCAGCCTCTGGACAGCTCACACTAAGCCTATTTTACCTTTCCAACCAGTCTATAGCTCCAGACTGCTCTGAAATAGTGGATATGTATCAGTTAGCTTTTGCCGTATAACAAACTGCTCCAAAGTATCATGGTCTCAACAACAGCCTAGCTCACCATTCTGAGTCAGCAATCTGTGCTGGGCTCAGCTGGATGGTTCTTCTGGACTTGGATCACTGTCATGTCAGCAGTCAACTGCTAGGTCACCAGGAGGTTGGATGGTCTAAGAGAACCTCAGATGGGATGGTGTGTCTTACTTTCTGCAGTCTCACCGTCCATCAGATTGGCACAGGCTTGTTGTCATGGGGTTCCCAAGGTTCTAAGAGAAATGGCACGGAAGCATGCAAGGCCTCTTGAGGTCTGGGCTAAGAAATGCACATTGTTTTTGGCTTTTGTTGCTTTCTGCAGTCAAAGAAAGTCACACAAACAGTTCAGCCACATGGGGAGGAGAAAAAGCTTTCATTTCCTGATGGAAGTGGACTTGACAAAGTTGTTTTGTGGGGACAGAGAGAAGGCTATAGTTATGGCCAGGTTTACAAATAGTTGATCAGAGGATATATAGTTAAAGCCCCCAGAAAAGGCTGGTCTGGAGAATTATCAAGAGTTCAACCAAGCAGGGCAGGCCTTGCTCTCCCATGACTCCACCCCACGCCCTCCACTCCTTTGTTGCTGCAGTAACCCTGCTGTTTCCCCAAAACATGAGAAAATCATTTTGCTTTGTTACATTTTTCACTGACAGTTGAGAACACTTTTTTACCCATTTATGGGTGCAAATTAATGAGACGACAACAGACTGAAACCAATGACAACTGCTAATCTGTAAGCAAAAACAAGGGATGAGGAGCCGAGAGCAGTACAGCTGTTTTATTTTAATTGAGGAATGATTTTATGTTAGAAACACTCAATATTCACAGCAAATTAAAAATAATGAAGTGAATTGATACCAAGGTTTTTTGTGGGTTTTTTTTGCTTACTATCCCTTTGTAAATCTATTTCTTCACACAAATTGACAGGCCTAATTGATACATACGCTATTATTCCTCATTAGTAGGCTGAATAAAATAATTCTTGATTAAATTTATTGCAATTTACCAATCTAGCATAATGTTTGCAAGCTATAAAAGTCAATCAGCAGGAAACCAGGGGGAAGCAATGACATTATTACATTTTATATAACATGTAAGTGGTCTCCCTGCCCCAGCAAAAGGAAGGCCAACAGAAGACTCACAGGTGGGTAGCACACCATGAATTGGGAGCCCCTACCCCAGACCAGTTTTCAAAGGCATCAGTGAGAGCTCCAAGGCCCTCTCTCCTTGTGTAGTTGGCCTGGGCTCAAGCCATCCCTGCCCTCCCGGCTGTGCCTGTCCTCAGACAGGCCTTCAGTTGTTCATGACTATGAGTTGCAGGGACTTCCAGGGAGGGGCCTGATGCTGGCAATGGAATCTGCCACTCACACCTGTCCCAACCCAATAGGATATCAGAAGGTGTGCTGCTTAGAGAAAAGATGAAAGAACAAAGTCACATGACCCCCAAGAGCTTGTTTTCCCCAGGTTGCCCATCCTAGACCATCCACATCAGGGGCAGTCCTGAGTCTAACTGCTCTCCAGTGAAGTTAAGAGCTCCATGGACGTCCTGACCCCTAGGTACCACAGGCTGGCACCATTAAATGTTATATCCAGCCCCACTGTAATGTTTTATTTGGCTCTATGGGATTAAAAATAATAAATGAAAATTAATTGCCAATTTTTAAAACTTGGTAATTGCACATATATAATTAGTATCCAGGTTTTCCTTGAAGAATAGGAATATTTGGCCGCAGTGGACACCATTCTATATGGAACTGGGTCAAAGCTGTCCCCTTGGAGTGGATGACGTTCTCTGCTCCTCATTATCTCAAGTTCTATCCCTTCACTGTTGTCCATCACCTGCCTGCACCTATAGCATCTATGTCTGTGATGCTTTTGCAGTGCACTGTGTGACTTTTGCAGTGCATGATCTTTGAGTGCTCAAGGTTCTGTTCTTTGCAGTTCTGGATCATCTCAAAATGGTTGTGCACTCTGAGCTAGGTTGTGTTTATTAGCAGGCACTTGGCTCTTGACATGGAAAACCTGTAGAAACACCCAAGACAGGAAGGTTTACCCAAAGTACTTCCCCACTGGCTCTTCACCATCCTCTGCCTAGTACAAACACCCTGAGCTGTACTCAAGCCTTCCCCACCCCCCACCGCTGCTTCCATACCTATGCTGTTGAGCATTTAACCCCCCATAAACGCTTCCAATTGGAAGGTCTGATGTTGAAGCTGAAACTCCAATACTTTGGCCACCTCATGCGAAGGGTTGACTCATTGGAAAAGACCCTGATGCTGGGTAGGATTGGGGGCAGGAGGAGAAGGGGACGACCGAGGATGAGATGGTTGGATGGCATCACTGACTCGATGGACATGGGTTTGGGTGGACTCCGGGAGTTGGTGATGGACAGGGAGGCCTGGCGTGTTGCAATTCATGGGGTCACAAAGAGTCGGACATGACTGAGCGACTGAACTGAACTGAAACGCTTCCACCCTCTGTAAACACACTCGTACTGTGTCCCATTCCCCAGGGTTCTGGTCTCTAGACAATGAGCTGTGAATATCCACTCTTCCCCAAAGTCACAATAATGGAGGAGAGTCTTCTGGATTCCTGCATCGCGAAAGTCTCCCCCTAGAGCAGAGCTCTGAGAAGGATAGGGGCAAGAATAGCTATCTTGACCAGACAGACACTTGTTGAAAATTTCATCAGACTCAACAGCATCATGAAGATCTCCTGGAACATAGTAATAAATGGTTTTAGACATGGCTCCTATGACTACTCTCCTGACCATTCCCATTAGTTCTTTAGCAGCAATGAGATGTCATCCTGTAGGTTACAGAATGATTCAGACATGCCCTTCTCCTCTGGTTCTGGGATGTGCCAGGCATGGAAGGAACAGAAAACATCTCAGTAGGGGAGCTATGCGTGGCAGAACCAGTAAGGAAACATCTCTGAGGAGAGACAGTACTTCCCAGACACAAGACTTCATGTGTACAACCAAAGGCTGTTAAGACAGAGTGAAACAAGTTCTCAAATCAAGGAGGACTTCCCTGCTAGGGATCCCAGGATAAGCCTAGAGGCATGACAGCTTCTCTGCAAGGGCCTTGAATGCTGCTGGATCTGTATAAACATGTGCCCAGTAGCCCCAGTGCACGTCTCTCTTTATGCTCCAATATTGGGAATCTGACTTCTGACGGACACTTTCTCCTGCAGATTCCCCAAGAACAGATACAAAGCACAGTTCACATTTCCCAATCCCAGAGCTCTCCTCCTACTCTCCTCCTCATTCCCAGTCCCAAGGGAGGGCTCAACCATATGAACTCAAACTGCAAACCCCAAAGACATCTTCCACCTTAATGTGCCCTTAGTCTGAGTTAGTCTTCTCTTATCCCCACACCATCAACGTGGTCCGGACCACCACTGTCTCTCATTCATATGCACCATGCATGCAGTCCACTACCTCTATCTTATTCACTGTTGCCTCAGCACCTAACAAAAATCCCTGACACACAATAATAATAACAATAATAACAATAGTGTGGTTTCTTATATTGGACACATGTGCTGGCACTTGTATAAATGTTTTATGTGCATAATCTCACATAACAATTCTCTGGAGCAAATATCATTATTATTGTGACTTACACAGGAAGAGAAGGAAGCTCAGAGAAACTGTACCCAAGATCCCAAAGCTAGTAAGTCCCAAAGCAAGCTAGATCTGCTCCAACTGATCCCAGAGCCTGGTTTCTACATCCGCAGGCTAATTGCCTCTCTGGGCACTTAGTGATTATCATTGATTAAATAGATGGATCACCACACCCTTAAGGCAATCTCCACGCCCCTAGCTGTGATCCTTCCAAATCTTTCTCCACGTTGTAGCCACCATGGCTATAGCTTAACATCTTCAATGGTCCCCAACTCCTGAGTCTGGCTTGAAATATTTAGCCTCTTCTTTTCACTCCATCCTCACATCTCCTCACTCTTTCATCAGCCATACCATCTTCCTTAATGTTCCTGGTATGGTGCCCCACATGATTTCTTGTTTCTGTCCCTTGTACAGCCAGTCTCTCTGCCCACAATGCCTTCCTCCTCAGCTCCCCTAGATCTAAAGCTCTCAACCTAGACCCTGCTTCCTCCCACCTGATTCAGTCCACCTAGCAAAGATATCCATCCTCTGTGTCCTCATGGAACCCTGCACTGTCCCACAGGACAGTAATTTCCAGGTACTGTTGCCTCCACTCTGTGAACCTGCCAGTTACTTCAGGTTCAGCTGGCGTGTGTTCAATCTGGGCTCTCCATTGGTGAACACAGTGGGAGACATGTAAATGTCCATGCTTGACAGTGATGCCTCTTTATTTTATAAGTTGATTCAATAAATTTGTTAGTGATCAAAGACAGACAATATGCAACTTAAGTGTGGTTCAAGAATCAACAATCAGGACTTCCCTGGTGATCCGGTGATTAAGAATCTGCCTGCCAATGCAGGGGACTTGGGTTCTATCCCTGCTCCAGGAGGATTTCACATGCCTTGGAGCAACTGAGCCCATGAGCCACGAATACTGAGCTTTTGCTTTAGAACCTGTGCTCTGAAACAAGAGAAGCCATCACAAAAAGAAATCTGTGCACCACAACTAGAGAGGAGTCCCCACTGACCACAGCTAGAGAAAACCCACGCAGCAATGAAGACCCAGCACAGCCAAAAATAAAAAAAAAATAAATAAATATAAAGATGGAATTACCCAAGTGGCATTAGTGGTAAAGAACCTACCTACCAATGTAGGAGACATAAGAGACATAGATTCAATCCCTGGGTCAGGAAGATCCCCTGGAGAAGGGCATGACAACCCATTCCAGCATTCTTGCCTGGAGAATCCCATGTCAGAGGAGCCTAGTAAGCTGCAGTCCTTAGAGTTGCAAAGAGTTGGACATGACAAGCAACTTAGCACACACACACACAAATATAAAGATACTTCCTTTAAAAAAAAAAGAATCAACCATCAGTAAAAACTCATGTACCTTGATGAGACAATGTGGTAGGCAATCTAGAGGAGTGATTTCCAGGTTTGGTATGTGTCAGAATCACCTGATTGGCTTACTAAAGCACAGATGGCTGGGCCCTACCTACACAGTCTCTGATTCAGTAGATCTGGGAGGAGGTGGGTGGACTGAAAATGTCTAGTAGGTTTCCAGGTAATGTTGATGTTGCTATGAAAGCCACTCTTCTAGAAGATTCTGGAAGTGCCCATCAGAAAACAGTAGTACCTAGTAAGACTAGAAGGAAATGCAAAAGAAAAAATGAAATGCAAGCTTCTTGCCTTGTGAGGTTTCTGTCTCCAGTTTGTGATGCACCAAGCTCTCATGTAAAGGCTGCAAAAAGGGCTTGGAGGATAGCCACACCCAGCCTAATGTCAACATTCATGTGGATTCCATTCTCTTGCTGCAGAAATCCTGGCCTCTCACCAACATTCTGGTACAGAATGGCCACCTTTGACACCTGGCTCTGCATGCCAGGCACCCAGACCCAGAACACAGGCTTTGCTGAGATGCCCCGTGCATCCTGCTGGCCATCAAGCAAGGCCTGACCGCTCTTTGCGGATGGCAGCAGCTCCAGGCAAACCAGTGGCCTCCTGCAGACATCGCGAGCAGGAGGAAACAAACAGATTAATCTCTGAAATTTGATACCCGTTCCAGACACAAGTAGCAACAAACTTAGCGACAAAGCTGTCAAAATATGTTCCACAGCCTCATTGGCAAGAGATCTGGACACACGAAAGAAATTCAGCAAAACCAAATCAGTTGCCAAACTGGGAGGTTTGACAGCGTGCTTGGGAATACATTTAGATCAAAACAGGAACACATCCAAAGGAGCGAGTGTCTCCATAAATTATTATGGAATGATTAGAAATAATTAGTCAGTGATTTCAAAATATTACATATATTTTTCAGTGGTATTGAGGGGACGTGTTATATAACGTGGGATTTTGTTTTTACATTGGGTTTTTCTATTTTTTTTTTCTTACTGCTCTCCAGCAGTTTTCAAAAGATAGGGGCCACAGATGTAATACTCCACCATGCAAATCACGGCGGCTTAAAAGAATAAGTTTTTAGGCAACAGGATTGCTTCACAAAGCTTCTAAAGGAAGAGAAATGGCAGAGAGAGAGAGAGAGATTCTTGTTCCTTTCTGGGCCTTTCTGTGGGGCATGCCCTCTAGTTGCTTTTCCAGAGTTAGAGTTTGGTATCAAAAGGGTTTACAGTCACAAAGATTTACATTTACAAAGGCCTCTAGCAGGTGGTTGGACAAGCCCCTGTTTCTGCTGGGGCTCACCTAAGCTCACATGGAATTCTGACCAGAGCCAGGCTGGAACCCCGGCCTCCTGACTTTTAGGCTATTTCTTTGGACAGGACAGACCTGGGACCAAAACTCTCCTATGGCTTTTCTGAAGAAACTTCCTGCTAGAGACAGATTTTGGAAACAAGTCTGTTCCTAGCATTCCTGTCACACATGAGAGGAATTCTTGTTCCGGCAACAGAGGGACACCTCCTGGGCTCTGCTCCTTCAACTGGCTCCGGAGTGTCCGACCAAACCTGAATCAGCCAACCCCAGATCTGGGCATGGCCTGGGTCGGCAGTGTTTCCTCCTGCCTTACAGTCCTGGGAAGGCAGATCAGGAAAGAACTACCCTCTTCACATTTCAGAGGGACAGTGAGGTCCAGCTCTGCCTTCATACACAGAGGAAAGAACATCCCACCAGCCAAGCATAAGGAGTTCCACAGGCCATGTGAAACAGTAAAACGTCGGCCTCACATTACTGTCCCTGCCGGCCTCCCTGGCCCTAGCTTTTCCCACTTTCTCATCGAGAGTTAAGACTTAACATCCTGCCAAGGGGTATTAACTTTTAAGTTGCCATAAAACCAAATAATTATATTTATCAATTTGTTTTAATTACAGAGCACAGCTAAGCATATGTATGAGTTAGCCGAAAAAGCCAGCATGTGCACCTGCTGTGAGGAGCGCTTTCCAAAAGGAGACGTGAGGAAAATATTTGAATTCCATTTCCCTGTTCTAAAGTCCCATTTGGAAAAAAAAAAGAAAGAAAAGAGGGAAGAAAAGGCAAGACTTCCAGCGCAGAAGCAGGCCTTTACAGTTACGGCCTTTTACAAGATGATCTGAGCTATGTTCCCTGTCTCTGAGGAAGGCACCAGCATATAAAATGGTAGTGAATTTGCATTACTTCCAATCCATCATTCTTGGGTGCGCAGGGAAAAACCAGGGGACCCGCTGCAACAAAGCTCAGCCTTCGTGTTGACAGATTCTTATTTAAGTGACTATGAATACAACAATTCCACAAATAATTTGTCAAGTGTGTGGCTGAACTGGCTCTGAACCCTGATAAATACCGCCTCTCCTCCCGCTGCAAAGCAGCATGCTTGGTGTGCGGACACCGCGGAGTAGGCACGAGGATGGAACGATCAATGCTGCTGTATTTCTCTTCTTTGCGGTTTAGCAAAACAAAACACACAAACCCCCAAACCACTCTGAAGGTGGCTTTTTTCCCTCAGTGTTAAGTATCCAGAATGGAGCTGCCCTTTGATTGCACACCGGGCTCTGCAGACAGAGCCATAGGAGTCCCTTTGCAGACCACGCTGATGGCCCCCTGGCCACAGAAGCTTCCAGCTTTCCCTTTGGAGGCTCCAGTCAAGTCACTTGGTCAAGGTTCTCCTGGCTGTGGTCCTAATCGGTGCACCTGGCAGCTGGAGCCCTGTGGCTGTGACCACATGGGGTGGCCAGCCGTGCACGGTCAGCACGGGCAGACTTGTAGTTCAAGACGTGCCTGGAAGATGGGGGTGACAAATCTCCTTGAACAAAACGTAAATCTAATCATCTTTGAAGACTGCAATATACACCTAAATGTCTCTTGCAGATGTAATTTGGTATGCATTATTAATTTATTTTTCATAAAGCTCCTCAGCTTCTGAGAGGGTGAGTGAGAGCACAGAGCTGCCCTGATGATAAGTCTCGTTTGTCAGGGGAAGGCGGGCATGGGCATACAATTTTCCTTCCTAAAACCCCATCCAGGACAATGCACAGACACTTCTTAGGGAAAGAAGCTTCCTGCAAACTAGATGTTTCCAGATGTTTTAATAAAATGCCGACCTCTAATGGGACATGAACACTCCCGCACCGCTTGCAAAGTGAGCGGTAACTTATGATGCTGGACCACCAGGCCGAAGAGGGACTGTGTGCGTGTCAATTACACTGAAACTTTTGATGTTGGGATTGTAATGCCTATAGAAATAATTAAGAAATAATTAACTCATTCTAACACAAAATGCTAATTATTTATTGTTTATAAATCAATTTTAAATAATGCAAAAGCTCATGCAGTTGGGGCCATCATGATTTTCCAGTCATTAACTTAACAAGAATTTGCATTTTGGGACTCTAGCCAGTGACTTACATGTAGTCCTTAAGTCATTTTTCAAACACCCTGTCCTATCTTAATCTATTCATCATTAATCACATTTGGTCACTTTACATAGAGAACACTATTCAGATGAAAGATAAAAGAAATACATTAATAAAATGAAAGCAAGTTGGAATACTTCAAAACATAAGGTAGGGGATGAATATGGTTATCACAGCAATTTATACATCGTGCACTTAGCATTAAAATAGGGCTGGTGGAGCTGTTGCTTATTATTTAAAAGGGATTATAAGGAGGAGGCAGCTTTTATCATATCAGACACACTTTCCCACTGTTCTGAAATGAGAGCATGCATCTAAGCTGGTCCCAGCAACAGCTCTGCCCTCCCACACCTGGGGCGGGTCAGCAGAGCATGGAGAAATCCAGAGCCTTCTCTAACCCAGGTTCCTTCTGCTGGTCACTTGGCCAGCCAAGCAAAGATACATTCTGGGGCCACTCCTAGGAACTGGTTCATCTTCACCTGATGCTGTCCCTTCAGTTTCCTTGGAGGTCACACAGAGGTCATGCTGGATCCCATTCAGTGGCATCAAGACTTCCTAGTCCAGTAACGCCTAAATCTGGGCCTAAAGGTTTGGCCCTCTATGGGCTCTTAGACGTTCTGTGCAATGTCCCCTTCCTGGGACATCAGCAGAGCAGAATTGTGAGCTTGTTTCCCATATCAATGGAAGCAAAGTAAAAAGGGGGAAGAAAAGCAAGAGAAAAAGGAGGGAGGAGGCAGGGAGGGAAATTGCATCCGCTGTCACCATTTCTCCCATCCAGAAGGTCTACGGCCATCACAAACAGACGATGTTCTGAGCCACCTGGGCACTTCTTAAGGCCCACAGGCTACCCAAGCTCCTCTGGGTGGCTCCTTAATCAGGGCCACGGTACTAAGCATGTACTAGGGCTGAACCACTGGATTTCCATGAGAACTGGTTAGATAATGGTTGTGTCCTTCAAGGATTTCCACCAATTAAGTGGTAGTGGGGGGGGTCGGACTGTGGCCAGGCCGTGGGCTCTTTGGTGAACTGGGGGACATCTTCAGAGGAGGATGATTAAATCCCTTCCCAACCACACAGTTGGCAGGAGAGACAATCCCCCCAGACCGGGTAGTGCTAATGCTGGGGTCAGTTATGTGGGTATGTGTAAGGTTCAGTTTGGAGGCACCACAGGGCCTAAGGTAACATCATATTCAGTATGTTGGTCTCTTCAGTGTATATTCAGCTCTTTGGGCCACCATAGTAAGATATCACAGACTAGGAGGCTTGTAAATGACAGAAATTTATCTCTCACAGTTCTGGAGACTGGGGAATTCACGATCAAGGTGCTGGCAGATTCAGTGTCTGGTGAGGGCCCACTTTCTGATTTGTAGACAGCTGTCTTTTCTCTAAACATCTATTTCTGCTTTATTGACTATGCCAAAGCCTTTGACTGTGTGGATCACAATAAACTGTGGAAAATTCTGAAAGAGATGGGAATACCAGACCATCTGACCTGTCTCTTGAGAAACCTGTATGCAGGTCAGGAAGCAACAGTTAGAACTGGACATGGAACAACAGACTGGTTCCAAATAGGAAAAGGAGTACGTCAAGGCTGTATATTGTCACCCTACTTATTTAACTTATATGCAGAGTACATCATGAGAAATGCTGGGCTGGAAGAAACACAAGCTGGAATCAAGATTGCTGGGAGAAATATCAATAACCTCAGATATGCGGATGACACCACCCTTATGGCAGAAAGTGAAGAAGAGCTAAAGAGCCTCTTGATGAAGGTGAAGGAGGAGAGTGAAAAAGTTGGCTTAAAGCTCAACGTTCAGAAAACTAAGATCATGGCATCTGGTCCCATCACTCCATGGGAAATAGATGGGGAAACAGTGGAAACAGTGTCAGACTTTACTTTTTTGGGCTCCAGAATCACTGCTGATGGTGACTGCAGCCATGAAATTAAAAGACGCTTACTCCTTGGAAGGAAGGTTATGGCCAACCTAGATAGCATGTTTAAAAGCAGAGACATTACTTTGCCAACAAAAGTCCGTCTAGTCAAGGCTATGGTTTTTCCAGTGGTCATGTATGGATGTGAGAGTTGGATGGTGAAGAAAGCTGAGCACCGCAGAATTGATGCTTTTGAACTGTGGTGTTGGAGAAGACTCTTGAGAGTACCTTGGATTGCAAGGAGATCCAATCAATCCATCCTAAAAGAGATCAATCCTGGGTGTTCATTGGAAGGTCTGATGTTGAAGCTGAAGCTCCAATACTTTGGGCACCTCATGCGAAGGGTTGACTCATTGGAAAAGACCCTAATGCTGGGTAGGATTGGGGGTGGGAGGAGAAGGGGATGACAGAGGATGAGATGGTTGGAGGGCATCACCGACTCGATGAACATGGGTTTGGGTAGACTCCGGGAGTTGGTGATGGACAGAGAGGCCTGGCGTGCTGCAATTCATGGGGTCGCAGAGAGTCGGACACGACTGAGCGACTGAACTGAACTGAACTGAAATGTCTTTTCTCTGTATCTTCATTTGAAAGAAAGAGTGAGGGAACCCTCTGTGGTCTCTTTAAAAGGCACTAATCCTATTCATGAGGGCTCCACCCCCATGACCTAAGCACTTCCGAAAGGCCCCACTTTCTAATACCATCACAGTGGAGACATCATCACGTCCAAACCTTCAGTCTATAGCAACTGGATTTAGACTGATAAGACAGGAGTCCAATACAGAGAATTCTGAAAATCTAACTAAATTACTTGAAATTTTCTTTGCAAGATGCACAAGAAAAGTGTCGTGCAGAGCCTGAATGTTCCAGGGTTCTAAATAAGTGCAGTAAAATGTGATACCTGGGCTGTGATCCTCAGCAAGCTCATCCCTGAAAGAGAGTGAGTTCTGTGAGGACTGGGGACCACACAGCTTGAATTGCCTCTGTATTTCCAGCACCTACAACAGTGCTGGGCATGTGGTAGGTCTCCTTTCTCATTGACCACTAACAAGATATTAAATGAAGCTAAATACAATTGAGTGATTTTAATGATGTTAAGTATATTCACCTGACCCACACTGAAGTGCCTGAATCCAGTCATTTCCAACCAGCAGAAGAATCTGGAGGAAAGAGCTTGATTGTAATCTAGCACCCTTTGGGCCATATCTTTATTTTTAATATTTTACTCAAATCGTGTTTTGGGGCTCTCCCACGTGCCAAGTGCTCTATGAGATGAAACCATTGCCCAGGCTGGGCTAGGGGGAGGGGCTGGCTGCCAGTCATGATGGAGGCTGACCAAGAGATGTCCCTCTAGACAGTTCCAGAGTGGCTGAGGCAGACAGACTGGCTGAGTGGCTCAGACACAGAATAGGGTGAGGGAGGTCCCTGGCAGAGCAGTCAGGGAAGGTGGGGGTGAGGGCTTGTGCCATGCTGTTGCAAGCACTGTGACTGCCTGCGCTCTGGAATGCTGAGCTATTGAGCGGGTCAGTGTGCTATAGCCAGACTCGTATCATTGTTGTGAGATGGGAGGAGGAGAGTACGGAGCAAGAGGAAGAGGTGGACAAGGGGAGGGAAGGATGAGGGACCTAGGAAGAGTCCAGCACTAGGTGGGGCCAATGACAAGGCAGGACAGGCAAGCCCTCTTTGGGGTCTGGCCTTTGGGACCAGGGTGTGCTGGTCAGTGCAGCTCTTCTGCCCCTCAGGGGACCCTGGAGGCCAACACCCCAAGCTCCAGCCCTCCCAGACACCAGCAGAACTGGGCTGGGGGCTAACTTGTAGACAGAAACACAGGAACAAAGAGACAGAAGAATTAAAGATTTACTTCCAGGACACGTCCCTTGCCATGTGATCTACCATGCCACCAAAAGGGGAAGTGAAAACAATATTGTCCTGTCCTCTATTGTGGAAATGGTGGTAAGTGTGGTTACGAGACATCATTGCAACCAGGGGTGATGCTTTGCAGATTGACCATTGTCATGTACCAGTTTGGACTCAGGGCAAATAATTGAATATTTTTAATGGGTGTTTTTCCAGCATGTCCTTGTCTTTTTTTTCTCCTTGTAACAAAACTCTTGCCAAAAGAAAGTGTTTTCTAAAGTCCCAGTCAAAAAGTAGTAATGTTCTATCCACACATTAATGATTCCAAAATTCTCCATTATGAACAATATTTATCAAAAACAGCCCACTATCAGATGAAAGATGTGCCTTATCTTTTCTTGTCAACTAAAACATTATTCACTGAAAGTTTCTTTCATATCTGTTTCAGGGGTTTCAGTGTCATTTTAAATTGCAAATCAATCATCTATCTTGCAGCCCTCGTTCTGGAGGAGAGATTAACGCTCTGGCTAAAATTGTTTACAAAGCCATTTGTAAACCTTCTGCGGATGCAGATGAGGAAAGTTTACTAGTTTAACATTGTTGATCCCAGAGAAAGCCTTAAGCAATGACTTCAGAGGGCAAAAAAATTTGTTCATTTATCATTATTGTCATGGGCTTTCGCAAATGATAACAATTTGTCTTCATCCTATTTTTAGACAATGAGCCACAATAGAGTCCAGAAAGCCATTTTGCCAGATGGGAGAAGGTGCTTTCATTGCAAAATGTTGTCTTTTCTTTCCCTGCCCTATAAAATTGGCTTAAGTGAGAACCAAGGATATGTTTTAATGTCAGGATTCCCAGAAGACATAATGACATACAATAAAGGCATTGCCAGCCCCAGGAAGGATGTGGTTCAAATGCATTGAATACTATTTTCAATCTAAAATCGTGACTTCTAGGAGAGATAGAAGCATGGTGAAAGCCAGGAAGATAGTTATGGATTTTAGCACGCTTTCATTCCTTATTAATATTCCCTTTTTTAAAATGAAACACTGCAATAGGAAGGCCAATTACTTCTCATTAAGATGAATAAAAATGTTAGAATAAGCTGGACATAAAATAAACATTTAAAGTGATATATGGTGAATTCCACCGAGCTCTGAACTACTAATCAGAAACTCTCTATGGAAGAGAAGATAAGAAAATCCAGTTTTCATTAGAAATGTTCCAGATTCTGGGGAGATTTCATTAAGCTCCTTGCTGGTTCCCCTCTGCTGGTTTCTGGCAGCATCCTGGGGAGGTGGGTACTCTTGTTTTCGTGTCTCTGATATCCAGGGGTCTAGGAGCCCCACTTCTGCAAATAGCCCCAAACCAGTGCCTGGCTCCTTTGTCCTCCACTGGCTTTGTCAGCCTGTCATTGGTAATCATTGTATGCTTAGTCCATCTTTAACACAAAGGAATATTTCACCTGTGTTTTCCCTCCATTGAGGACAATAATCAGACAGGTTTTAGAGAGATTCTGTAGTCCCAAATCAGCACCAACATCACAATCGGTGGTCCTTTTGGTTTGGATCCAGGTGCAGGGGGCACTGGAAACTTCATCTTCTGGAAGCCTTTATCATTGAGCTGACATTTTAGCAAACAGTACTATTGACTCATTGAACACACGGTGGAAACGTGAGAGCATTACTGAGCATTCATCAGCCTGAAAGCATGTCACATGTTCTAAGATAGCCTGGACACACACACACACACACATGCATGCATGCACACACACACACATGTGCTCACACAAACACTTTGGAAGTTTGTGATAGAAAGGCTCTTGGGGAGCCCGAGGAGGTGGATGCTACAGATTGGACTGAAACAGTGCACACAGTAGGTTCGGAGGAAGTCTGTGGCTGGCCCCACTCAGTGTAGGACAGACAGCAGTGTGAAGAGCTGACAGCCCCCCAGGACTGCGGCTCGCTTTACTTTAGCCAACTGAGCCACGGCCAAGTTTCTGCTCCTCTTCGTGCTGTCTTGCCTTTTGCAGAGCTGCAGAACCTTATCTGACAGAAATCTGTTTCTCCACTAGCCAGTTGCTTAAAAGTGAAGAGATACCTTGCGAGTGTGATCTCCACGGTGCTTCCGCAGTTTGAATCCTCATCACAGTCCCATTCCCTGGGCTGCAGCGCACCCCTGCCCCTCCTCCTTACCCTGCCCTTCCTCATCTGCACCCCCTCCATTCCAGCTTAGCCCTGTGCCTGCACCAAGGACTTTCCCAAATAGCTCAGCCCTAGGGACTCCTTGTCCAAGTTGCCTTCCTGTGTCAGCCCAATCTGAACAGGGACAGCTGTATTTCCCAATTATGACTGTTTGGGGTTTTCTTTCTTTATTTTTTTGGTCAGTAGGACTGTATTTACTGGCTGGGGAATTTATCACTCGGTAATTTTAAGAACAAGACATAATCGTCTAACAAATTACTTTTTTTTTTGGCTTTTTTATTTTATTTTTAATTGTGGTAAAATATACATAATGTAAAACTTACCACCTTAATCATTGTAAAGTGTCCTATCCAACCAATCTCCAGAACTCTTTTCAAATTACAAGACAGAAACCCTATAGACCCATTAAATGACTTCCTATCCCAACCTCCCTGCAGACCCTGGCCACCCAATCAACCATTTTTGAAGCTGTATCCAATGTTTTTGTCCTCCTGTATTTTCTATCACCCCTTGGCCATCCCTCTCATTCAACTCACCAGAGAAAACATGGATAGCAGAAAATAGACCAAGATAATTCTCTAATGAATATAAGTCTCAAAAGTCTAGTTGGAGAAGAGAACAAAAATGGTCCCAAGGAATGAGCAATAGGTGAGGCAGGATGTGAGATGACTTAGTAGAATACATACATGTTTCAGGAGGAAGAGAAGGAAAATGACAGAGAGCACTTAGGTGCTGATAGGTTCCCAAGAAGGAGCTGATTCTTGGCCATCCTGGTGCTGAGACCCCACAAAATGATCAGAGCATCCACAAGCACCCTGCACTGGACTGAGCAACCATGGCCCAGCACTGGATGGAGGGATACCACAATACCTGGGGTACTGGGGTACCACAATACCTCCACTCCAGCCCTGTCTCTATATAGGACTCCAAGGAACCCTGGAAGAGTCCCCAACTTGGATAAGATTGTCCTTGTTGACTTGATAAAATAAGACCTTGCTTTAAAATTTTTCGTTGAATGGCGGGAAAATAAATTTTATTTTTCCTGAATTTCAGGGATGATGTAGTCCACAGGTCTGCCCCCTATGCCAGCAATCAGTTCAGTTCAGTTCAGTCACTCAGTTGTGTCTGACTCTTTGCAACTCATGGACTGCAGCATGCCAGGCCTCCCTGTCCATCACCAACTCCTGGAGTTTACTCAAACTCATGCCCATTGAGTTGGTGATGCCATCCAACCATCTCATCCTCTGTCATCCTCTTCTCCTCCCGTCTTCAATCTTTCCCAGCATCAGGGTCTTTTCAAATGAGTCAGCTCTTCGCATCAGGTGGCCAAAGTATTGGAGTTTCAGCTTCAGCATCAGTCCTTCCAATGCATATTCAGGACTGATTTCCTTTAGAACGAACTGGTTGGATCTCCTTGCAGTCCAAGGGACTCTCAAGAGTCTTCTCCAACACCACAGTTCAAAAGCATCAATTCTTCAGTGTTCAGCTTTCTTTATAGTCCAACTCTCACATCTGTACATGACTATTGGAAAAACCATAGCTTTGACTAGACAGACCTTTGTTGGCAATGTCTTTGCTTTTTAATATGCTGTCTAGGTTGGTCATAACTTTTCTTCCAAGGAGCGAGTGTCTTTTAATTTCATGGCTGCAGTCACCATCTGCAATTACTCCTTATTCTGCCTTAAATGTTCCACTTTCCTGCTCAGACTTTATGCCATGCTGTAAGGAAGCCCACATGGAGAAGAACTGAGGCTTCCCTCCCACCAACAATCAGCACCAATCTGTCTGCCATGTGAAAGAGCCATCTTAGAAACATATCCTTCTGATCCAATCAAGCTTTCAGATGACTACAGAACCAATACACATATTCAATGCAAACCCATGAGGGATTCTGAGTCAGAACTACCTATGTAAACTCCTCTTGAATGCCTAACCCACAGCAACTATGAGACTTCTGACCTGGTGGAAACTAAAAATATGGATTAACTGACTCTGTTTAGCTTCAGCTGAAGACTCTTCATTCCAGCTACTCCTGCTTGTAACTGTGGCATTTTCATTAATGGAAGCAGATGCTGCTCTGATGTCCATGCAGTGAATTCATTCCCTTGCCTAGGAATGTAATAAATGGAGATGGGAAGTAATTTACACCTGAATATATAAAGAGTCTATAGGTAATAACCCTTAAATGTAACATCACCATAGATAGCCATTGTCATTTGCTTGTCCAAAGTCACCAAAGAGGAACAGTGAGGTGAGACGTTAATTCTAACTTGACAGTGGGCATCTGTGTGCTTCAAACCAAAATGAGAAACAAGAAAACTGTGTCATGGTTGCAGCACTTTGGTGGCTGAAAACATAGGTGTAACCTTTCTATTTCTTGCAATTCACAAATAGAGAAGTTTGTTTTTTTGTTTTTTTAGAGAATTGAAAATATGTGTGTGTACATTTATGTATGTGTGTGTATATGTGTAACGAAGTGGAAAGATCACAACAAGAAAACATATATCTCACTCTAGTTGACAATGACCAGAATGATCTAGAAAGAATAAAGTAGACAGCAGGTTCCAACTGACATGAAATCAAAATTAAAATAAGTTACTGGATAAAATACATCTCCAAGAGCCCTTGGCATTCTCCCTTCTCTGAATTAAACTAAGACTGGTCAGTAACAATCATTGCACATCGTGTGTCATCTGTGGATATGGATTTACTGCATAGATAGACATGGTCATGTGAAATCTACAGATCTATGGCCTAGGAGTACCTAATAAAAATTATCTGTAAATTATATCTTTATTAGTGTTCTTATGCTCACTTCCTGCTTTGTTTTTTAATGAGATTGTCTATATTATTGGCTCTTTATCCAGGAAAAAACTTGAAGTTCACTTCTGTGATAAATCACAGAAATTTATCACATTAAGCCCCACTGAATGTTTCATGGAATCATTTTTTGGGAAGGACAGAGTTAATGTTTAGCTTTAGAGTCATCAGAACTTGATATGGATTCCATTTTCCTCTAAACTTTTGTGTAACCCTGAGCAACTTACTGTATCTGTCCGAATATCAGAATTTTTATCTGCAATATTATTTTGTTTGTAATAATAAAAGTAGCATGTGCTTTTATAGGATTTACTATATTTCAGACCCTATGGTCAGCATTTCCTGTTTCTTAACTCATAGAATCCCATCACCTAATATGATTCTCTTCTCCAAAAGCTTGACACATATTAGACACTGCATTGGCAATATATCGTTTCATTTGGAGATAAAATATTAAGAAGCATAATTAATAGAAGATAAAATAATCTCTTTCTCACATATCTAGGTGACATGAATCTAAAAATATTTTCACAGCTTTACTCTGTGACTAAGTACACAGACACACATGCACTGTAGGAGAACATGATTTCTAAAAATCAATGTATCATTGCCTTTCCTATAACATCCATTTCCAGCCAGTCCACCTGGTGTCACTGGGGACATCAGAGGGACACTGGGATTCAAAGACAAATGCCGTCTTAATTGGACAGGTCTCTTTTTAACATTTACCATCTCTTGTTGGGTCTAGCTCAAAGAAGTCAATTTTTTTTTTTTTTTTTTTTTTTACAAACAGGGGAAGAAAAAAATGTCATCCAAAATCCACATTTCTAAGTTACTGGTGTGTGTTTGGTGCAAGTGTGTTGATTCCAGTATCCATGTCAGTGCAATGCCATACATGTAAGCTAGCCATTTTAGGCACAGTATTGAGGGCTGTGACCACATCATGCCACCTGAGTCAGGATCCAGGATAACTCAGTGCAGGCTATTAAGCCACAAACTCATGTCATCAACCGCAGTGGTAGGGACCCAAAGCAGTGAGAGAAACTCCATTCTCAGATTCTGTGTCAGATACCTATGTTCTCAGTTGAGACATTGAGGGGTGTCTTACTCCTGCTGACTCAATTCACATAAAAATGCTGAGAAAATATGAAGGAATATACTGTCTTATCTTCAAATTTAAGCCATGCACCAAAGGAATGTGGTGAACCCGCTATAGAGGCACCATAACTCCGGAGGAATCATGCTTGTGGATTTTGGTGTCAGAGATACCTGGGTTCAAACATCTGCCACCTGCTAGCAGTGTGACTTCACTTATCTGAGTTTGTTTTCTTGTAATGGCTACATGAGGTAGTATTTATATACTCCCTGAAACGTAGCAAGCTCTCAGTAAATGCCAGAAGAAGCAATAAAGTGATAATGATTTTTACCTCTCATTTCTACCTCTTTCCCTGAGCTCCAAATTTGTACAGAAGACTAACTACTCAATATTTCCACCTGGGTGTCCCACAGGCCCTTGGAACACAGCATGATAAATCAAACTCTCCATCTATTTCTTAAACTTGCACAAGCCAAAAACATGGGTCATCACTACCTCTTCCCTTCACTCTCCATTCACATGGATTCAATAACACAGTCCACATGTTCGCTGGACTTCAGGTTGGAACTTCAACTCACAAGTCAGAATTTTCTTCCTCCTCCTAAAAATATACAGAAGTAATATGGAGAACAAAAACAGAAAATGCTTATAAGTCTTCAGGGAAATTCAAAGACAAATCTGATTCAAGACCCCAAAACACATGTAAAGCTTTCAAGAGCAGTTGTGATTGGGCAGAAACCAGGAAGATAAAGCTGAAATAAAACTCAGTGAGGTTCAGGATGGGGAACACATATACACCCATGGCTGATTCATGTCAATGTATGACAAAAACCACTATAATATTACAAAGTAATTAGCCTCCAATTAAAATAAATTAATTAATTAAAAAAAAAACTCAATGAGTAGCTGGAGGAGTTCAGTGATGGTAGATCTCAGGAAAGACCAACTAAGGGACATTTACTAAAGGAAAAAGATTCAGCCTGAAGTGCAAAACTATCCTTGTTTTCAACAATGGGTACTAAAATAGAACAAGGGGGCTTCTGCTAGGAACCCCCTTAGCCTGGTTAGGACAGAGAGGCAGAGTGAGCCATGGTTGCAGGAAGCAGTATGTGTTTGAGGCTACAGAGAAGGGGAAACTTTTGTCTTGTGAAATCTGAAGGGTGACCCTATCCTCTCCTGCCCCTTAACCCTCTTCATGGATGGATCCCATACACTACCTTCTCACATGGCCTCCTTCAGAACTTCCATTTTGAGTGAGTGGCTCGATGCCCTAGCAGTGAGAAAGGCTGAGAACTTGAATTCTGGCTTCTACATTTGTGCTCAGTTGCTTCAGTCATGTCTGACTCTGTGACCCCATGGACTGTAGCCCACCAGGCTCCTCAGTCCCTGGGATTCTCCAAGTAGGAATACTGGAGTGGGTTGCCATTTCCTTCTCCAGGGGACCTTCCTGATCCAGGGATCGAAACGGTGTCTCTTATGTCTCCTGCATTGGTAGGCAGGTTCTTTACCACTAGTGCCACCTGGAAAACCCTCTTTATAGCAATCTGTTACCCCTACCCTTGAACTCATCCTCTGGCTAATGGAGGAAAATCAACCACATCCAATTATAAGTACTACCAAGGAGCAGCTATGACTTCTATACAAAAATACTAAAGGGAAAATTGGAACTAGGTAGCAAAACTTAGAAGCTGAGACTATATGAAGGAATATACTGCCTTCATATTTTGAAAAGAAAAAAAGAACTTCTCTAGTAGTCCTGTTTTCCTAGGGCAGGTAAAAATTATGACCAAACATTTTGTCATAACTTTTAAAAAATGGGAAGCAATAACATTTCTGAAGAAAGCTCACAAAGAAGGAACGATTGTCTTATACATGCTGGCTTGGAGTTAAAGGATGTCATTCAAACCCAAAAAGTCTAGTGATTAAAATCATACGCATATGTTATAAGCACCGAGGACTATACTAACATCATGTGTGTGTGTGTTAAGTTGCTTCAGTCGTGTCTGACTCTTTGTGATGCTATGAACTATAGTCTTCCAGGCTCTTCTGTCCAAGGGATTCTCCAGGCAAAAATACTGGAGTGGGTTGCCCTGCCCTCCTCCAAAGGATCTTCCCAACCAGGGATCGAACCCATATCACTTTACCTCTCCTGTGTTGGCAGGCAGGTTCTTTATCACTAGCGCTACCTGGGAAGCCCATATACTAACATAATATTAGAAACTAAAATTGGGTGGTACAAAAGAAAGAAAGAGAAGGAAAGGAAAAGGAAATCTGCTAAATGTATTATTATTCATGTTAGAGAATGAAGAAAATAATGTCTGAAGAAATAAGAACTAAAGATGTCATAGAAAGTTATAATTACAGGAGTTATGACTAGAGGAAAATACAGACCTTCAAATATTGGGAGCACCAAAATAGATCACATAGTAGAGGTCTTTAAGAACCAAACAAAAATCTATTGTAAAATGATGTGTCAGAACACAGACCAAATATGTGTCATGTAAGTGTAAATGGGCTCAGTTGATCTACAGAAAATACTTTCAGGTTGGTCCACACAGCAAAGCCAACCCCACTTCACTTATATGACAATCTCTAGGTTCATCCCCATCTCTGCAAATGGCACTACATGTTCCTTTCTTTGGCTGAGTAATATTCCATTTTATATATGCCCCACATCTTTATTCATACCTCTGTTGATGGAGACAGGTCTCCATGAAACAGGTAAGACCATGTCACTACAATAGTTGGGCCATGGAAGCAACCTAAATGTCCATCAAAAGAGAAATGGATAAAGAAGGTGTGGTGTATAAATACAGTGGAATATTACTCAACCATAAAAAAGAACAAATAGTGCCATTTGCAGAGATGAGGATGAATATAGAGAGTGTCCTACACAGTAAAGTAAGTCAGAAAGAGTAAAACAAATATATCGTTTAGATGCAGAATCTAGGGAAAAGGTACAGATGAACTTATCTGCAAAGCAGAAATAGAGTTACAGATGTAGAGAACAAACTTATGGTTACCAAATGGGGAAGGGAGCTAGAGACAAACTGGGAGATTGGGGTTGACATATGTACACTACTATGCATAAAATAGATAACTGATGAGAATCTATAGCAGAAAAAAAAAGCCATATAATATAGCTTACATGGCAAATATATAAGTGGGCTTCCCTGGTGGCTCATACAGTAAAGAATCTACCTGCAATGCAGGTAGACCTGGGTTTGAGCCCATGGTCAGGAAGATCCCCTAGAGAAGGAAATGTCAACACACTCTGGTATTCTTGACTGGAGAATCCCATGCACAGAGGAACCTGGCAGGCTACAGTCCATGGGGTCACAAAGAGTTGGACATGACTGAGAGACTAACACACACATACACATGTGTGAAATGAAAAAGGCTACAAATGACCTTGTCTGAACAGGACTAAAGCTACAGATGTAGAAAATAAACTTATGGTTACTGGGAGATAAAAGGGTAAGGATAAATTGGGAGATTGAGATTGACATATCCACATTACTATATATAAAATGAATAACTAATAAGGTCCACACCTACTCTGTACTTTCAGTACATTTATTCCTAAGTATTTTATTTTTGATCTTGTGAGAATATAATTATTTTCTTATTTTTTTCATTAATACTATATAGAAATTCAGTTGATTTTTATATATTGATCTTGTATCTTGCAACCTTGCTAAAACTCACTTATTTTAATAGGTTTTATAGCAGATTCCTTAAGATTTTGGTATATACAAGATTGTATCATCTGCAAGTAGAGTTTGTTTTACTTCCTTTCCAATTTAGTTGCCTTTTATTTCATGTCCTGGTTATGCTGCCCTGGCTAGAACCTCTGGTACCCTGTTAAGTAGATGTGGCAAGAATGGACATCCTGCCTTGTTCCTGTGAGTTTACAAAGCCTGATAGGCAACTTGGAGAAGGCAATGGCAACCCACTCCAGTACTCTTGCCTGGAAAATCCCATGGACGGAGGATCCTGGTAGGCTGCAGTCCATGGGGTCGCTAAGAGTCGGACAGGACTGAGAAACTTCACTTTCACTTTCAAGGACCTACTATATAGCACAGGGAACTCTACTCAATACTCTATAATGACCTACATAGAAAAATAATCTAAAAAAGAGTGGATATCTGTATATGTATAACTGATTTACTTTGCTGTACACCTGAAACTAACATCTCCTAGAACTAACACCAAAAAACAATGTTTCATTCATCATTAGGGATTGGAAGGCAAAAGTAGAGAGTCAAGAGATACCTGGAGTAACAGGCAAGTTTGGCCTTGGAGAACAAAATGAAGCATGGCAAAGGCTAACTGAATTCTGCCAAGAAAATGCACTGGTCATAGCAAACACCCTTTTTCAACAACACAAGAGACAACTTTACACATGGACATCACCAAATGGTCTATACTGAAATCAAACTGATTGCATTCTTTGTAGCCAAAGATGGAGAAGCTGTATACAGTCAGCAAAAACAAGATCTGGAGCTGACTGTGGCTCAGATCATCAGTTTCTCATAGCAAAATTCAGGTTTAAACTAAAGAAAGCAGGAAAAACCACTAGGCCAGCCAGGTATGACTTAAATCAAATCCTTTATGAATATGCAGTAGAAGTAATGGATAGATTCAAGGGATTAGATCTAGTTAACAATGTGTCTGAAGAACTATGGACAGAGGTCTGTAATATTGTACAGGAGGCCGCGAAAACACCATCCCAAAGGAAAAAAGGCAAAGTGGTTATCTGAGGAGGCTTTACAAATAGCTGAAGAAAGAAGAGAAGTGAAAAGCAAGGGAGAAAAGGAAAGATACATCTAATTAAATACAGAGTTCCAAAGAATAGCACAGAGAGACAAGAAGGCTTTCCTCAATGAATATTGCATAAAACTAGAAGAAAACAACAGAAGGGAAAAGACTAGAGATCTCTTCAGGAAGAACTGAAAACATCAAAGAAATATTTCACCCAAAGATGGCACAATAAAGGAAAGAAACAGTAGAGACCTACTTCATGCTGAAGAGATCAAGAGAGATAGAATACATGGAAGGACTGTACAAAAAAGATCATAATGAACCAGATTACGACAAAGGTGTTGTCAGTCACCCAAAGCCAGACATTCTGGAGTGCAAAGTAAAGTGAGCCTTAGGAGGTACTGCTGTTTATAAAGCTAGTGGGTGTGATGGAAGTCCTGTAGAACTATCCAAAACAGTAAAAGATCATGCCATTCAGTTCAGTTCAGTCACTCAGTCGTGTCCGACTCTTTGTGACCCCATGAATTGCAGCACGCCAGGCCTCCCTGTCCATCACCAACTCCCGGAGTTTACCCAAACCCATGTCCATTGTGACGGTGATGCCATCTAACCATCTCATCCTCTGCCGCCCCCTTCTCCTCCTGCCCCCAATCCTTCCCAGCATTAGGGTCTTTTCCAATGAGTCAACCCTTCGCATGAGGTGCCCAAAGTATTGGAGTTTCAGCTTCAACATCAGTCCTTCCAATGAACAACCAGGACTGATCTCCTTTAGGATGGACTGGTTGGATGTCCTTGCAGTCCAAGGGACTCTCAAGAGTCTTCTCCAACACCACAGTTCAAAAGCATCAATTCTGCGGCACTCAGCTTTCTTCACCGTCCAAACCTCACATCCATACATGATCACTGGAAAAACCATAGCCTTGACTAGACAGACCGTTGTTGGCAAAGTAATGTCTCTGCTTTTAAATATGCTATCTAGGTTGGCCATAACCTTCCTTCCAAGGAGTAAGCGTCTTTTAATTAATCACTGCAATCACCATCAGCAGTGATTTTGGAGTCCCAAAAGATAAAGTCTGACACTGTTTCCACTGTTTTCCCATCTACTTCCCATGAAGTGATGGGACGAGATGCCATGATCTTAGTTTTCTGAATGTTGAGCTTTAAGCCAACTTTTTCACTCTCCTCTTTCACTTTCATCAAGAGGCTCTTTAGTTCTTCACTTTCTGCCATAAGGGTGGTGTCATCTGCATATCTGAGGTTATTGATATTTCTCCCGGCAATCTTGATTCCAGCTTGTGTTTCTTCCAGCCCAGCGTTTCTCATGATGTACTCTGCATATGAGTTAAATAAGTAGGGTGACAATATACAGCCTTGAAGTACTCCTTTTCCTATTTGGAACCAGTCTGTTGTTCCATGTCCAGTTCTAACTGTTGCTTCCTGATCTGCATACAGGTTTCTCAAGAGACAGATCAGATGGTCTGGTATTCCCATCTCTTTCAGAATTTTCCACAGTTTATTGTGATCCACACAGTCAAAGGCTTTGGCATAGTCAATAAAGCAGAAATAGATGTTTTTCTGGAACTCTCTTGCTTTCTCGATGATCCAGCGGATGCTGGCAATTTGATCTCTGGTTTCTCTGCCTTTTCTAAAACTAGCTTGAACATCTGGAAGTTCACGGTTCACATATTGCTGAAACCTGGCTTGGAGAATTTTGAACATTACTTTACTAGCGTGTGAGATGAGTGCAATTGTGCGGTAGTTTGAGCATTCTTTGGCATTGCCTTTCTTTGGGATTGAAATGAAAACTGACCTTTTCCAGTCCTGTGGCCACTGCTGAGTTTTCCAAATTTGCTGGCATATCGAGTGCAGCACTTTCACAGCATCATCTTTCAGGATTTGAAATAGCTCAACTGGAATTCCATCATCTCAACTAGCTTTGTTCATAGTGAAGCTTTCTAAGGCTCACTTGACTTCACATTCCAGGATGTCTGGCTCTAGGTGAGTGATCACACCATCGTGATTATCTGGGTTGTGAAGATCTTTTTTGTACAGTTCTTCTGTGTATTCTTGGGTTGTGAAGATCTTTTTTGTACAGTTCTTCTGTGTATTCTTGCCACCTCTTCTTAATATCTTCTGCTTCTGTTAGGTCCATACCATTTCTGTCCTTTATCATGCCATTAAGGTATTGCATTTAATACATCAGAAAATCTGGAATACCCAACAGTGGCCACAGGACTGGAAAAGGTCAATCTTCATACCAATTCCCAAGAAGGTAGTGCTAAAGAATATGCTAACTATCAGACAATTACACTCATCTCCTATGGTAGCAATTTCAGTTCAGTCACTCAGTCATGTCCGACTCTTTGTGACACCCATGAACTGAAGCACTCCAGGCTTCCCTGTCCTTCAGCAACTCCCAGAGATTGCTCAAACTCATGTCTGTCAAGTCAGTGATGCCATCCAACCATCTCATCCTCTCTAGTCCCCTTATCCTCCTGCCTTCAATCTTTCCCAGCATCAGGGTCTTTTCAAATGAATCAGTTCTTCACATCACTTGGCCAAAGTATTGGAGCTTCAGCTTCAGCATCAATCCTTCCAATGAATAATCAGGACTGATTTCCTTTATGATGGACTGATTGAATCTCCTTGCTGTCCAAGGGACTCTCAAGAGTCTTCTTCAACACCAAAGTACCAAAGCATCAATTCTTCAGTGCTCAGCTTTCTTTATGGTCTAATGCTCACATTCATACATGACTACTGGAAAAAGCGTAGTTTTGATTAGATGGACATTTGTCGGCAAAGTAATGTCTCTGCTTTTTCATATGCTGTCTAGGTTTGTCATAACTTTTCTTCCAAGGAGCAAGCATCTTTTAATTTTGTGGCTGCAGTCACCATCTGCAGTGATTTTTGAGCCCAAGAAAATAAAGTCTGTCACATTTTCCATTGTTTCCCCCATCTATTTGCCATGAAGTGATGGAACCGGATGCCATGATTTTAGTTTTTTGAATACTGAGTTTTAAATCAGGTTTTTCTCTCTCCTCTTTCACTTTTATCAAGAGGCCCTTTAGTTCTTCTTCGCTTTCTGTCATAATGGTGGTGTCATCTGTGTATCTGAGGTTATTGATATTTCTCCCGGCAATCTTGATTCCAGCTTGTGTTACATACAACCTAGCATTTCACATGATGTACTCTGCATATAAGTTAAATAAGCAAGGTGACAATATACAGCCTTGATGTACTCTTTTTCCAATTTGGAACCAGTCTGTTGTTCCATGTCTGGTTCTAACTGTTGCTTCTTGACCTGCATACAGACTTCTCAGGAGGCAGGTAAGGTGGTCCGATATACCCATCTCTTAAAGAAATTTCCACAGTTTGTTATGATCCACACAGTCAAAGGCCTTGGTGTAGTCAATAAAGCAGAAGTAGATGTTTCTCTGGAACTCTCTTGCTTTTTCTGGAGATGGCAATGGCACCCCACTGCAGTACTCTTGCCTGGAAAATCCCACGGACGGAGGAGCCTGGTAGGCTATAGTCCATAGGGTCGCTAACAGTCGGATGTGACTGAGCGACTTCACTTTCACTTTTCCCTTTCATGCACTGGAGAAGGAAATGGCAACCCACTCCAGTGTTCTTGCCTGGAGAATCCCAGGGACGGTGGAGCCTGGTGGGCTGCCATCTATGGGGTCGCACAGAGTTGGACACGACTGAAGTGACTTAGCAGATTGCTTTTTCAGTGATCCAGTGGATGTTGACAATTTGACCTCTAGTCCCTCTGCCTTTTCTAAATCCAGCTTGAATACCTGGAATTTCTTGGTTCACATACTGTTGAAGCCTCGCTTGGAGAATTTTGAACATTACTTTGCTTGAGTGTGAGACGAGTGCAATTGTGTGGTAGTTTGAACATTCTTTGGCATTGTGTTTCTTTGGGATTTGAATTAAAACTGAATTTTTCCAGTCCTGTGCCCACTACTGAGTTTTCCAAATTTGCTGGCATATTGAGTGCAACACTTTCACAGCATCATCTTTTAGGATTTGAAATAGCTCAACTGGGATTCCATCACCTCCACTAGCATTGTTCGTAGTGATGTTTCGTAGGGCCCACTTGACTTCACACTCCAGGATGTGTGGCTCCAGGTGAGTGATCACACCATCATGGTTATCTGGGTCATTAAGATCTTTTTTGTGTAGTTCTTCTGTGTATTCTTGCCACTTTTTCTTAATATCTTCTGCTTCTGTTAGTTCCATACCATTTCTGTCCTTTATTGTGCCCATCTTTGCATAAAATGTTTCCTTGGTACCTCTAGTTTCCTTGAAGAGATCTCTAGTCTTTCCCATTCTGTTGTTTTCCTCCACTTCTGTACATTGTTTACTTAGGAAGGCTTTCTTATCTCTCCTTGCTATTCTTTGTAATTCTGCATTCAGATGGGTATAACTTTCCTTTTTTCCTTTGCCTTTAGCTTCTCTTCTTTTGTCAGCTATTTGTAAGGCCTCCTCAGACAACCCTTTTGCCTCTTTGCATTTCTTTTTCTTGGAGATGGTCTTGATCACTGCCTCCTCTATAATGTCATGAACCTTTGTCCATAGTTTTTCAGGCACTCTGTCTATCAGATCTAATCCCTTGAATCCATTTGTCATTTCCACTGTATAATTGCAAGGGATTTGATTTAGGTCATACTTGAATGGTCTAGTGATTTTCCCTACTGTCTTCAATACAAGTCTGAATTTTGCAGTAAGGAGTTCATGATCTGAGCCACTGTCACCTCCTGGTCTTGTTTTTTCTGACTGTATAGAGCTCCTCCATCTTCACCTGCAAAGATTATAATCAATCTGATTTCAGTATTGACCATCTGGTGATGTTCATGTGTATAGTCATCTCTTGTGCTGCTTGAAGAGGGTGTTTGCTATGACCAGTGCATTCTGTTGGCAAAACTCTGTTAGCCTTTGCCCTGCTTCATTTTTTACTCCAAGGCCAAACTTGCCTGTTACTCCAGGTATCTCTTGACTTCCTACTTTTGCATTCCAGTCCCCTATGATGAAAAGGACATCTTCTTTTGGTGTTAGTTCTAGAAGGTCTTGTAGGTCATCACAGACTATTCAACTTCAGATTTTTGGCATTACTGGTTGGGGCATAGACTTGGATTACTGTGATACTGAGTGGTTGGCCTTGGAAACTAATAGAGATCATTCTGTCATTTCTGAGATTGCACCCAAGTACGGCGTTAAATTCACCAATTCCAGTCTGTTTTAGTTTGCTGATTCCTAAAATGTTGATGTTCACTCTTGCCATTTCCTGTTTGACCACTTCCAGTTTACCTTGATTCATGGACCTAGCGTTCCAGGTTTCTATGCAATATTGCTCTTTACAGCATCAGACTTTACACCCATCACCAGTCACATCCACAATTGGGTGTTGTTTTTGCTTTGGCTCCGTCTCTTCATTCCTTCTGTAGTTATTTCTCCTCTCATCTCCAGTAGCATATTGGGTACCTACTGACCTTGGGAATTCATCTTTCAGTGTCCTATCTTTTTGCCTTTTCATACTATTCAGGGGGTTCTCAAGGAAAGAATCCTGAAGTGGTTTGCCATTCCCTTCTCCAGTGGACCATATTTTGTCAGAACACTCTATCATGACCCATCTATCTTGGGTGGCCCTACATGGCATGGCTCATAGTTTCATTGAGTTAGACAAGGCTGTGGTCCATGTGATCAGTTTGGTTAGTTTTCTGTGATTGTGGTTTTCATTCTGTCTGCCCTTTAATGAACAAGGATAAGAGGCTTATGGAAGCTTCCTGATGGGAGAGCCTGACTCCCATCAGGGGGGAAACTGGGTCTTGCTCTGATGGGTGGGGCCATGTTCAGTAAATCTTTAATCCAATTTTCTGTTGATGGGTGAGGTTGTGTTACCTGCCTGTTGCCTCCACCAGAGACTCCTGGACACTCACAGGCAAGTCTGACTCAGTCTATCGTGGGGACACGGCTCCTTTCTCCTGGCTCCTGGTGCACGCAAGGTTTTTTTGTGCCCTCCAAGTGCCTGTTTCCCCAGTATTCGGGAAGTTCTGCTATCAAATTCCACTGGTCTCCAACGTCAAATTCCCTGGAGGTCCTCAGTCCCTTTGCCAGATCTCCAGGTTGAGAAATCTGTTGTGGATCCTAGAACTTTCTTAACAGTTAAGAATTTCTTTGGAATAATTGTTCTGAAGTTTGTGGGCCATCTGCTCAGTGACTCTATGTTGGATAATACTACTTGACCCAGGTCTGCTGCAGCCAGAGCCCCTGTTTCCATGGCAGGCCACTGCTGACCTGTGCCTCTGCAGGAGACACTCAAACACTCAAAGGAAGATCTGGGTCAATCTCTGTTGGGCCTCTGGGTCCTGGTGTGCATAATGTTTTGTTTGAGCCCTCTGAGCATCTCTGGTGGATATGGGGTTTGATTCTAAATGTGATTTTGCCCCCCACTTCCTTCTTGTTGGGGCCTCTCCTTTGCCCTTGAACATGGGGTATCTTTTTTTGGTGGGATCCAACATTCTGTTGATGGTTGTTCAGCAGTGAGTTGCAATTTTGGAGTTCTCCCAGGAGAGGATGAGCATATGTCTTTCTACTACCCCATCTAGAAAAAGCTATTTTTCAACAATGGTTTTCAGGTCTGCTCAGAAGCAACATGATTATGGAGGCTGAGAAAGTCCCATGAGCTATAGTTGCCAACCTGGGTACCCAGGAGAGCCAATAGTGGTAGTTACAGTCTGAGTTGGAAGACTTGGGAACCAGTAGACTCGATGGTATAAATTCTAGTCCAAGTCCAAGTCCAAATCCATAGGCAGGAGAAGACCAATGTCCAAGAGGAAGTTCAGTGCCATGACTTCACAAGCCTCCATCCACACTGTTCATCAGTTTTACTGGTGCCAAAGGCGTCTTTTCTCTCATAGGCTCTCAGCAATGTGAGGGCAGGAATTGTGCCTTAATCATCTCTGTTCATTCTTCAGCATGAGAACGGGAGTCCCAAAAAAGGGACATAGCAAACAGGAAAGATTTGACAACTGCTTCAATAGTTCTTCATTGAGGTCATGGTTACTTTGATTGTGTATATGCTTGCAGTTCTGAGAGTTCACCTTTCCTTCTCCAGGAGATCATCCTGACCCAGGGATTGAACCCGCATCTCCTGCATTGCAGGCACATTCTTTTCCACTGAACCACCAGGGAAGCCAGCCCATGCTACTAAGGTCATGCATAAAATCTTGCATGCTAGGCTTTAGCATTCTGTGAACCAAGAACTTTCAGATAGATGTCCAAGCAGGGTTTTGAAAAGGAAGAGGAATCAGAGATCAAATTGCCAACACTTGCTGGATTATAGAGAAAGCAAGGAAATTCCAGAAAAACGTCTACTTCTGTTTCATCGACTATGCTAAAGCCTTTGACTGTGTGGATCATAATAAACTATGGAAAGCTCTTAAGAGATGGGAATATCAGACCATCTTAACTGTCTCCTGAGAAACCTGCATGTGGGTCAAGAAGCAACAGTTAGAACACTGCATGGAGCAACTGATTGGTTCAAGATTGAGAAAAGAGTATAACAGGGCTGTCTGCTGTCACCCTGTTTGTTTAACCTACATGCTGAGCACATCATGAGAAATGCTGGGCTGGATAAGTTACAAGCTGGAATTAAGATAGACAGGAGAAACCTCAACAACCTCAGATATGCAGATGATACCACTCTAATGGCAGAAAGTGAAGAGAAACTAAAGAGCCTCTTGATGAGGGTGAAAGAGGAGAGTGAAAGACCTGGCTTGAAGCTAAATATTAGGAAAACTAAGATCATGGTATCTGGCCCCATTACTTTATGGCAAATAGAAGGAGAAAAGGTGGAAGTAGTAACAGATTTTCTCTTCTTGGGCTCTAAGATCACTTCAGATGGTGACTGGAGCCATGAAATCAGAAGACAATTGTTTTTTGACAGGAAAGCGATGACAAACCTAAACAGTATGTTGAAAAGCAGAGACATTACTCTTCCGAAAAACGTCTGTAAAGTCAAGGCTGTGGTCTTCCTAGTGGTCACATACGGTTGTGAGAGCTGGACCGTAAAGAAGGCAGAACACCAATGAATCATTGCCTTCAAACTGTGGTGCTGGAAAAAACTCATGAAATTCTCTTGGACAGCAAGGAGATCAAACCAGTCAATTATAAGGGAAATCAACCCTGAATTTTCATTCAAAGGACTGATGCTGAAGCTCCAGTATTTTGTTCATATGATGTGAACAGCTGACTCGCTGGAAAAGTCCCTGAGGCTGAGAAACATTGAGGGCAGAAGCAGAAGGGGGCATCACATGATGAGATGCCTGGATGGCATCACTGATGCAATGGACATGAACTTGGGCAAACTTCAGGAGATGGTGAGAGACAGCAAGACCTGGTGTGCTGCAGTCCACAGGGTTGCAAAGAGTCAGATACAACTGCATGACTGAACAACAACAACAATACCCAAAACTAACACAACATTGTAAACGAATTGTACTCCAATAATTTTTTTAAAAGAAAAGGAAACAAGAGATATTCAAAGGAACAAGACAGATGTAAACAGAAAGAAGCAGAGACCATGCTCTTACTATCTGAGAAGGTGGGATTCAGAATCAAAGCTTAAAATGAGACATTTATAATGCTAAAGGGAAAAATTCACAACCATCATATAACAGTTCTGAATACCTGCATCAGATGACATAGCAACAACTGCATGACAGAAATTACAGAAGATGCAAGGAGAAACAAGCAGTAACACCAAGAACAGGACACAACTCAGCACTCTTTACATGACAGACCAGTGGACAAAAATTTAGACTCTAGCAGCCCCAGATAACATAATTACTAAGACAGACTGGACTGAGTCACACAGATTACATACTTTGACAACAGATCATTTATTTTATTTTCAAATGCCCATGAAATATTAATAAAAGAATCAATCATACTGTAGGCCACAAAGGGACCCCAGTAAATTTCCCAAAACCAGAAATAGCAGAGATGATATTCTCTGATCACAGAGTAATAAAAATAGAAGTACATAACAAAATCAGAAAATAAAAATCCCTTGCCACCTGAAAATTAAAAATACATTGAAATCACTCTGAGACAGTCTAAGTTAAAGAGCAAACATAAGTCCAAAATGAATAATTTCCAAAAATTAGTGGTGAAAATACTATATATCAGAACCTATAACTACAGCTAAATAGGACTCAGGGGGAAAAAGTCATAAACTCTAAAGCTTAGGTCAATAAAAAGAATAAAAGCAGATGAATTAAGCATCTGACTAAAAAAGTGTGGAGTAAAACAAAGGTAAAATGTAAAGAGATAATAAAAGTAAAAGCAAAAATCAGTAAGTTAGAACACTAGAAACCCACAGCCCACAAACTGTATCTTTAGGAGAGAGAGAAACACAGTAAGATAGCCCAGTAGTCAACCTACTCACCAAAAAAAGGAAGAAGAAAATACAAAGAAAGAAATGAAAAATGTAAATAGACCAGTGTCCATTGAAAAAATACATAAAAGGCTATCTAAAAGAGCTTTTGATAAAAAGTAGTTGTAGGCCTGGGGAAATTTAATTAAATATTTTAGAAAATCAGGTGGCCCAATAATGCTTAAATATTCTAGAGCATGTAGCAAGAAAGAAAATTCCCAAGATCTTTTATGGAAGTAAATATAATATTATGCCTAAATCTGGTACAGACTAGGTGAAAACAAATAAAAATCACTGTCTAACTTTATTTGGCATATTTGTGCAAAAATCAGATATAAAATATTAGCAAACAGAGTCCATTAGACCATTAAAATAATACAGTACAAAAATGGGTTTTATTTCACAAATCTAAGAATGGTAAAATAATAGGAGAATCACTAAGTACGTTATTCTACCACTGATTGTAAGGAGAAAAATCATAAGACCAATTCAGACAATAAGAAAAGTTACATGTTAAATTCAACAACAATTTTAAAAAAACATCAACAGCACAATAAAATATGACTAACATATAAAAGCTTCTCAAAAATTCACAAAGAAAATACAGTGACCAAGTTGAAAGTGGGGGCCAAAAATGTTCACAGAAAAGGAAATATAAATGATTAAATGTAAGAAGAGAAGCTCAATTTTAATAAGACCCCCAATTTAAAGTTATTTCAAGATGCTGTTTTCACCAATTCAACTGGCAAAAATCCAAAAGTTTGGTAGCATTCTGTTAGGGATGCTTTGGAGAAACAGGCATCACATATTGCTGGTGGGAATATGAATTGGTATTAACCCCTGCAGAGGGCAAATCAGCACCATCTATCAAAATTATGTATGTATATATCCTTTGACCCATCAATTATACATTTGGGAATTTATCCTCCAGTTACACTTGCATGCACTTGAAATGATGTCTGTATACAGTTATTCATTAGCTTCTTGCAAGAGAAAAAAGGCAAAAAACCTAAATGTCCATCTGTTACGAACTGGCTAAAAATTATGGTATATCCATATAATATAATACCACAAAACTATAAAGACATAGTCACACTTTCTATATATGGATATAGAAAGACTGCCAGTGTATACCAAGTAAAACAAATTCACTAAAAAGCCCACAATGTGCCAAACAATGTGTATATTAAGCTGCCTTTTGTGTTAAAAGAGAAGTATATATATACATATATATATATATATATATACACATATATACATATTTATGAAACATGTGTGTATGTGTTAGGTAATAAGCAATTTCCTATAGCTTTAGGAAATAGTGTTGCAAATATTGGCCTACATCTAGTTTTCCAGGTTGATCAACCACTTCTGTTCCCTCCAACACACAGCCTACGCTAATCGCATAATCTATCCTTTAGTTGTACTGAGCCACTTAACAGCCTCTGGTTATCTTTGTGCATATATTGTGCCCTCTGCCTAAAGCACCAAGATGCCCACTGTCTGTCAGATGGGCCACTCATCCTTCAAGAAGGTCCAGTTCCAAAAACTCACCTACACTTAGGAGAGAGAGAGTGGCTTCCTTCTGTGGGCTCATACGCACACTCCTCTTTGTCAAACTGTACTGAATATTTTTTTTAACTTATTTTCTTACTGAAAGATAATTGCTTTACAGAATTTTGTTGTTTTCTGTCAAACTTCAACATGAACCAACTATAGGTATACATATATCCCCTCCCTTTTGATCCTCCCTCCCATGTACTGAAGTTTTTGCTTAGATAGGTAACATCCCAAGAACACCATGAGAAATTCAGGGACAGAAGTCACGTGTTATATTTACTTTTGCATCCCCAGGACCTATCTGACCCAGATCATGCACATAATAAATATGCCTTCGAATGGGAGGGGTAAACAAACCACATGTCCGTCAACGAATGAACGGGTTAGCAAAATACGACACATACATACAAAGGAATATTATTCAGCCTTAAAGGGAAAGGTAGTTATGACACAGCCTACAACATGGATGAACCTTGGAAACATATTAACTGAAATAATTCAGATCCAAAAGGACAAATGTGCGCTGTGCTTCGTCATCCCATCGTGTCCGACTCTTTGCAGCTCTATGCACTGCAGTCTACCAGGTTCCTCTGTCCATAGGGATTCTCCAGGCAAGAATAATGGAGTGGGTTGTCATGCCCTCCTTCAGGGGATCTTCCCAACCCAGGGATCGAACCCAGGTCTCTCACGTTGCAGGCAGATTCTTTACCATCTGATCCACCAGGAAAGCCCAAGAATACTGGAATGGGTAGCCTATCCCTTTTTCAGGGGATCTTCCCAACCCAGGAATTGAACCAGGGTCTCCTGCACTGCAGGTGGATTTTTTACCAGCTGAGTACACAAATATTTGAAATTCATATGAGTTTTTTGGATAAATATCAGAAACAAATTTAGACACTTATATTAGTAGTCAAATTCATAAAGATAGAAATAGAATGATGGTTGCCGGGGGGTCAAGGGAGGATGGAATGGATGCTTGAATGGGAACAGAGTTTCAGTTTGGAAAGATGAAATGTTCTGAAGATGGTGGTGATGGTTCCACAACAGTCTGAATGTAGTTAATGTCACTGAGTCATTATTCTCAAGAACACATTTATACCCTATTCCCAAAGATGGCAAATACTGTACATTGTGTCCCTGTTTTTCTGTCAAAATCAATTCTACCATTAGAAAATTTTCTCTTGAGACTTAATTGAAAGCTGTCAATGAATGGTCACTAAAATCTTGGTAAATATGCTACACGATTCATTTGTCAATAAATACTGATGGCCAGCTAGGTGGCAGACATAAGGTGCTGGGGACACAGAAGTGAGAAAGACAGACCTCTTTTCCTCTCTTCAAGGAACATCCACACAACACTGAATCTACAGACCCTGAAGAACTTTGAAGACCCTTTGCCTCTAGTTCTTCCAGTCTAGGGGGTCACCCTCTCAGTGACCCCCCTGTACTTCCCTCTACTCTGGAGTAGTTTTCACTTAGTATACCAAGTGTCTGTTAACATTCCACAGTAGAGAACCTTTTCCCTTAAAACAAAACACAAAATGTTTATGAAATAAATTGCCTGGGTAGAAATGCAGTGCTCATTTTCACGTTTTATTTTCAAATAGGTTATCGCTAGGATAGAGAAGTACTATTGATTTTTGTGTGTTGATCTTGAGTTTAGCTATCTCACTGAACTCTATTATTAGTTCTAATAGTGTGTGTGTTGATTCCTTCGGTTATTCTGGAGAGATGATCATATCATTTGCAGATAATGTCCATTTTATCTCTTCTCTTCGAATGTTTACAACTCCGATTTCTTTCTGTTCCCTCATAACATTGGCCATGACCTTTTAAACAAAACTTCCCCCCAAACCCCCATAAGGTACCAAAAAAAGTGAATTAACTTTATGATATAGAAAGAAAAGATTTTTATTCAAAGAAACCATGAACAAAGTTACTAAGTGCTAGACTAGAAGATACTTGCAATATCTAAAACAACAAGGGATTATTGTTTCTAGACTAAGTAAGGAATTTCTGTATATCAATAAGGAGAAAATGTCAATGGAAAAAGTGATCAGAGGATCTGAATAGTAATTTATAGTTGAGAAAATTCTAAAGCTAACAAGCACATCGAAGAGATGCTTAAAATCCTTAATAATCAGAGAAGTGCAAATTAAAACAATAATGAGCTATTGCTTATACATATTAGACTGGCTGAGTTAGAAAGCTGATGCCAAACGTTGGAGGAAATGTGGGGATATGAGAATGTAAACCACCTCTTAAGGTGATGTGACCAGTGCAGCAATTCTGAATAGCAATTGGGTAGCTTTAAGTCACCTTTTATTTTATTTTTTTTTTAAGTCACCTTTTAAAATGCATCTGCTCAAGGGTATCCCCAGTTCCCATACGTGCTCCTAAGTGGACATGTGCTAGGAAGTCCATGGTAACCTTGCCTGCCATGTTGAGGAGTTGAAGGCATTTGGGTTCCCCATCTTTGACTAAGTGTATAGATAAAATATGGTGAATGCAAACCATGGAGTCTCATGCATCACCTGGGAAAAACAGTCTAGATGTGTCCTGGGTCTTAAAGGTATAGTGCTAAGTGAGGGAAATGTTTAAAAAGTCTACGATGTCTCAACCAATATCATTTATATGAAATTCAATTGCATGCATACAAATCAAGAGTACATATTTTGCAAGAACATACATGAATAAAAAAAGCAAGCCCATGTTAAGTGCATCAAAATTAAAGCAATGCTGAGAGGCCAGAAGGTTTCGGAGAGAGAGATGACAGGAGCCAAGCTGATGTCTCAGAAGGGTCACGTGGAGCTTCTAGCTCAGCCAAAGCATCATCTCAGAGTTATCTCAAAGATGCCCACAAGAAGCGGCCCAATCACACTTCATGTCATGAGATGAGAGCCTGTGATTAGCAGTTACAAATTGGTATATTTAGAATGGATAAACAACAAGGTCACACTACATAGCACAGGGAGCAATATTCAACATCCTGTGATAAACCATAATGGAAAAGAATATATATGCATGTATATACGTACCACTGAGTCACTTTTCTGTACAGCAGTGATTAGCACAATATCATCATTCAACTATACTTCAATAAAAAATAAAATTAAAATATGAAAAAATGAAAAAATATTTTAAAAAAGTAAAGTGGAAAAAAAAGCAGAATAAGAATGGGAGAAGAGCCTTTTTGCCTACTCCCTACCTTGTAAAGAAAGGGAGGGGTGGCAAGCAAGTGAGAAAGGAGGAGGGCAGAAGCTTTCTCATCCTCCTCGCCACCCCCAGGCCTCTGCCTTCCCTGCGTCATCTTGTTCACAAAGTACAAAGGACTCAGAAAGGCGGCCTTGTCTTCTGATCTGGCCAGGATCCAAAACCTCACGTGATAAGTTAGGCCAGGCCTGGAGTCCAGAGCCCAGTGCTGTATTCATTGTACATGGAGGGGTACCTGGTTCTCAAAGATTTGATTCAGAGAAAATAAGTAATTGGCCTCAGAAGCTCATTAGTCAGGCAGGGAATACACCCAGCCTTCTCTCTGTCACTTTTCTTAGCCACATCATTTGACAACGTGGCAGGTTGGGGTTGCACCCCTCATGTCAACGGAGGCCCGCCAGAAACCCCGGGCTGCCAGAGCTGGGCCACGTTGGAGACGGCATTTTTATTAATGTCTGTCAAGGAGACTGGTGGCTTAACAGGCTGACTGTTAGAGATTATATATTGACCTGGCTTCCTGAATGTATTCTCGGCTGGTTAAGGATTGCTACATACAAGTTCACTGGAAAGTTAGCCAGCCTGCTGCTCTCAAAATACTCTAAGGGTTGAGGGGAGCAGAGAGGTGACTCCTGTCTCTGGACAATTTGGGAAGCAGGAACCGGAAAGAATAATAAATGTGGTGAAAATGTATCCACCACAGGGAGAGGGTCTGGGATCAGGGACTGGACACAAATCCAGAACAAATCCTTCCTAAACACAGTGGAAAAGCATGGACGGACCCATGTCCTAATTTAGGGCAGTTCACTTGATCAGCGATTTCCAGGCAAGTCCCAGGGGAATCAAAGTGAGTTCAAGATGAACAAGTTTGGTGCCCACAGCTAAGTGGTTAGACTTTATCCTAGGATAATGGCCCAGGGCCTGAAGGGCAGTGGCACCTCCCACCTGTGTGGCCATCTCCAAAGAGGTAGGCAAGAGGTTGGGGAGTGTAGGTTGCACGCTTATACTGGCAGAGTGGGAGCTCTGACTGCAGAATGGTACATGCCAGAAACAAGTAGAGTAATGTGACCAATCTGGATGCGGACTGGAACGCTTGGCTTACTCAAATACATACTTTGGTAAGAATTTAGAAGGAAAGTTGTGCAGAAGCTTGGACAGCAACCCAAGTCCAAATCCACTCACAGGAGCATCTTTTCTGGATGCCATAGGTCTTGAGCGGTCACCCTTCATTAGCAGCTACCAAGCTTTCAAAGAACACGAGAGTAATTAAGCATGCTTGTCCTGGACCCTGGGGTGGGGAGACTTGGTCTAGCAGTGCCTCCTGATGCCCATGAGTCTCCAGAGAAGGATGCCTCATCTGTAGTCCCTGGAATGCCACTGGGAAGCTACCACGGTTTCACACTGAAAGGTACCAAAGAGCTGGGCCATCTCATTCCATAGATGGATGAATGAAAATCAGTCTTGCAAATCTGCCTTAATGTTCATTTGCAACAGCTGCCTGCAGTTGGGAAACCAGATCTGCTTTGTGGCATCCTTGTTTGAAGACGATCCGTCTGGGACTTGGCGGCCTCTCCCACCATCGTCCTACCCCTGAGGCAGTCACGCAGTTCCTGTGGGCTGCCCAGAGTCCCTAACCCTGCCCAGAGTCCCTAACCCTCAGCCCAGAGTCCCTGAGTATCAAACACTCCAGGTGCTCAAATGACAATCAGAAGGCATGGCCTGAGTGGCACGGGAACACCCTCGAGATGCCAAGCTTGCACCCAAGCCTTGGCTTTGACTCTCAAAGAACTAAAGTCAACATGTGCCTGGGCATCAAATCAGAGAGAACTGTCAACTCTTTCAGCTTGTCAATTCTGCGGCACTAAAATTTCCTTCTTAAACAGTATCCAATTTCAAGTGTAAAGGAAGAGAACGGATAATACAGATGTTTCGTGGATTTTGAAGTATCAAGAGTCTAAAACTATCACTTTTACTTAATCAGCCACCTCGGAAAAGTTCAAAGCGTTTTTCATGGACATTTTCATGCAAAATCTCACAAAAGCAGACGAGAAAGATGAGATCTTCATTTTAAAGACAGCAATGAAGGGGCGGCTAGAGGTCAGCAGACCCTTAGCCTCTTTCTTCTATATGTCATTTCCCAATCCCAACAGTCAGCGTCACATTTTTAAAGCACTGTCCCTAGACAGGCCAGGCTGTTCTGGACCTTCCAGGACTAGAGAAACAAGCACAGAAGTCAGGCACTGAGGGGACGGGTGGCTTTGTGCCCAGTAGAGACAGTGACAAGCCAGAATGCTCCGGGTCTAGAAACAGCTGACCCAGCTCTGGCCTACCCTGCCATGAAGAATGTGGACCTCAATGAAGCCAGATAATCTGATTTTTAAAGAGAAGATGTAAATTTAATAGTTTTTGGAAAAAATTCAGTGACTTTTCGTTTTTGAAAAAAAATTCATTGCAAGAAAAAAAAAAAAATCACATCTGTGATCCAGACACTGCCCAAGGCAGCTGGTTTGCAACCTCAATCCTGGGATGTACTGCCACTGATGGCAATTTCTATCTGTGTTTAGGAGAGAAAAAAAGAAAGAAAAAAAAAAGAACTCCTATTTTAAACCACAAATGACTGCAAACACATCTGCCTGCTAGGAGACCTACACCCTTTTTCTCCAGTCTGGAATATTTTCTAAGAAAGATACTGTGCTAGTTTTGAGCCATGAGCCCCTGCTGTCACCTTCTTCAGACAGTCTGAAAGGGGCAAGTAGATATTTTAAATTTAATTTTTATAGAAGTTTAGTTGAACTACAATGTTCTGTTAATTACTGCTGTACATATATACCATGGAATACTACTCAGCTATAAAAAAGGATGAAAGAATGCCATTTGCAGCAACCTGGATGCAACTAGAGATTATCATATTCATCATACTAAGTGAAGTGTGTCAGAAAGAGAAAGATGAGTAGATTTTTATCTGCTTAGAAAAGAGAGAAGAATGTAGGGTTTGGAGATCTGAGTTCTGCTGCAAATAAAGCCCCTTTCTTGTTCCTGTCCAGTCTTCCAGAAAAGTTTACTATCTTCACCTGCTTTTGCTAAGTTGAAGCAGGGGGGAGTGCCCCACATCTGTGTCAATGTGGAGAGGAAAGAGTCACCGGGCGAGTCTCCAAATGCCTCAATGAGAGAAAGAAGTGGGAGAAGAAGGCACATAGAACTCCTCCGAGATACTGGAAAAGAGGTTTCTTGGCTTCCTTTTGAAGGTAGGACAGGATTTGAGAGTTTTGTTTTGCTTCTTTAAGGTCAGAATGACCCCTGCAGCCTGGAGGCTTGGGGACATGTTTACTCAGGCAGCCAATAAGCTTTGAGTCACCAAGATCAGGGCACAGGCCACAGGCTATGAGCTGCTCTATTGTGGACAAACAAGGGCTCACGTTCTGCCGAGAGTCCCAGGGTTATCAGGCCCCCGGGAGCAAGTGTGGGATATGCAGCCAGAGTTTGCATTCCAGAAGGTGTGGCCTCTCTGTACTCAGCAACCAAATGGCAAGGCTGGTGGGGGGCCCACCCTAGAGGTACCATGATGGGCATCACGTCATGACCACAGAATGAAGCCTGGGGCAGCTGCGGACAGGGCATTTACTCCTTCCCTGGGCCTTGGAGGGAGCTACCCGAACACCCAGTTTGGGTGGCAGCAGAGGTGGTCCTGAGTAGATAGAAATGTCCTCAGGACCCTTTTTGCAGTAGTCCCTGGGATCTAAGAAAGCTAACATGTTTGTGAAACAGGAAAGCAGAGTGGGAGATCCCTACGGCTTCCCTTGGAAATAGTTCTTTGTGCTCAAGACACTTCCAGGCTTCCAACTACACATAGCCCCCTCATCCCCACCCCTCTGTCCCCTGGGGAAGTAAGCCTTAACATACAGAGATCTAGCCCCAGGTCTTGTAGTTTGAGCCCAAGGGACGTGATATCTCCTAGCCTGGCCTGGGGACTCTGCAAGAGCTTCCTTTCTTGCTGTGACCTTCCAGGGGATTTTGGAACCACTGATCATGAGTCACGGCAGAGAGGTGAGTTTCCCTTACTTCTTCTTGGCTATGATTAATGTATGAATTGTTGGCATTGTGGCTGTTTTTTTTCATAAAAAAAAATTTAAAACAGCGGTAAAGGGAACATACTATGCCCACCCACAGTCTGGCTACCGTCATCTCACATAACCAGATCAGTTTATTTGGTTAAAGCAATGTGAACTGTAACCCTGAATAATTTATTGAACTATTGAACCACTTGGAAAATAATTGAAGCTTGAGCCTAGTTTTACATAACAGATTTAAACTGGAGGGAAATGTGTTAGCAAGATCTCAACCTCTAGAAAGAGAAAAGGCAGCGAGGGAGCTGACAGTCCTTATCATAACATACAGTTGTGTAAAGAATTTCTAACCGGCCACTGTCTTTGGCGATGACTCGAGAGCACCCCCCATCCCACTCCAGCTGGACCTAACCACAGAGGGAAGAGAGCTGGAATGGGAGAGGAAGAGGGGCACTGCCAAAATGAGAAGGGACCCCAGAATTTGAGGAGCTGGGGCACAGGGAATGTCTCTCATCCACAGCATCTCGTCTTGACAATGATCTATAGTATACGGGTCTACTGAAGATGGCCTAGAGGATGTTAGTTGTGCACAAGTAACGTGGGCTCCACTTGCAGGGAAAGGAGGTATCAGCTCCACCTGGTTCTGTGCCTTGGTGAGACAACATCTGGTGTGCCATGTGCACATCTGGGCCCATGTGATTAAAGGGGCATCAATAAACTAAGGAACCCAACAATTAGCATTCAGAGTGGAGGAGGCGTTCCAACCGCACGCAAACGCAATCAGCTGAGGAACACACTCTCTTCTCATTTTAAAACTTTCCTCGTAGTACAGGTATTTTGATACATATACTATAGTTAACAAAATATAGAAAATACAGATAAATCAGAAATCACAATCTCAAAGGCAGAGGTGTATATCCTTCAAGGTTTTACATATTGCACTATAAGTTGTTTGGAAAGTGGTGGCCATGTGATTCCATAATCGGTTTTTTTTTAATTAGCAATACATATTGTTATTTTATATAAAAATATATGTCTTGAATAGGCAAATATTTTTGTCTATAAAATGTATGTACAAAATTATTTTGAATAGCCACATGGTATTCCTGTACTGTCATTTACTAATGAGTGCAGGTTGATTCTGATTTTCATATTTATACACAATAATGCTGGTATGATAAAAAGCAGAAAGACGTTTTACTAAAGAAGCACCCTTTATGTTTTATCTCTTAATTCTCCAGCTCTGGAGGGGAGATACTACTAATATCTCTATTTTATAGAGGAGAAAAATAAACTTACAGATTTTAAGTAACTAACTGGCTATGACATCCTGGGCTAGGATCAGAGCTGGAATTTAAACCCAGGCCTGTCTGATGCTGCAGCCAAGATTGTAATTACCCCAATCCACTGCTGTCTACACACATCTATTGCAATTTTCCTGACTACTTCCTGAGGTTGAATGCCTGAATGTAAGACAGGCTGGTTCCTGGGACCCTTTGCTGCAAAGCTTGCACCTGGGCAAATGTCTCTTCAAGCAAAGAAACTATAAGGGACTGAAAATAACTGCATGCATGTGCAATTGGGGCAAATTATGGACAAGAAGATACAAAAAGTCAAAAAAGCCCAACTGCAGCTTCTGGAGAGCTGAGAGCCAAGGCAGGGTACTCCACATGCCACCTGCACACAACATCACCAAATGGGTGGACAGACCAGCTAAGCTAACCCTCTGGCCCAAACCCTGGACCCCTACCTTCACTCTGTATAAGGAACCAGCTCACCCTTCCTCGAGAAGCAACGAAGCCTGTTGTTTGTTCTCACTCCCTCCTGCTGTAGCAGGGACCCAAAAAAGTCTTGCCTAAATTTCTTTTGTGGCTTCTGATCAATTTCTATTGATTAAGGAGGCTAGAGTTGGATGGTGAAGAAAGCTGAGTGCTGAAGAATTGATGCTTTTGAACCGTGGTGTTGGAGAAGACTCTTGAGAGCCCTTTGGACAGCAAGGAGATCCAACCAGTCCATCCTAAAGGAGATCAGTCCTGGTTGTTCATTTGAAGGACTGATGTTGAAGCTGAAACTCCAATACTTTGGCCACCTCATGCGAAGAGTTGACTCATTGGAAAAGACTCTAATGCTGGGAAGGACTGGGGGCAGGAGGAGAAGGGGACGACAGAGGATGAGATGGTTGGATGGCATCACCGACTCGATGGACATGGGTTTGGGTAAACTCCGGGAGTTGGTGATGGACAGGGAGGCCTGGCATGGTGCGATTCATGGGGTCGCAAAGAGTCGGACACGACTGAGTGACTGAACTGAATTGAACTGAACTGAAGGAGGCTAAGAACCCTGTATACTTACTGGGACAAAGAAAATCAGAACTTTTAAATCTAGGAAACAGACAAAGTAGTCACTGCATTCAGAGATCAGTAGGCTCCTGGGGTGGCTGCATGTTGATTCATTCTGGGCTCATCCGCCAGCCCACAGGAATAGAGAGGCTTAAAGTGGATCACAAGCACTCTGAAATTGAAGGGTCTCCCTTGTGAGGCAGGGAACACCCTCTCCAAAAGCATTCCAGCACAGTTCACAGAGGTCTCTGGTAGAGATGCCAGCCCTGGGCAGGAGATTGAAGATGAAGACCGGCACCCTCTCCACGCCTCCCATTTTACAGTACCACCACTCATTGGCTAGCTTGTACTATAATTATGATATAACACTGAGGGAGTCTTTATTTATATGCCATAGTTACTAAAGCAGTGTTTCAAAACTATCTCTATAAAAGAAAAGTCATCTTTGATCTCTTAAAAATATGGGGGTAGGTAGAGGAGGAAGGGATGAACCCATATATGGAAATGTGTTCAATTGGAGCAAAATGCAAAACTGGCTTCCGTTTTCAATTAGGAGCCTTTGTTCCCTGGCAGTGGCCCGTCCTCCGCCTTGCCTGCTGCCCGGCCTGCGTTACTCATGGAAGTCACGCATTATTATAACTTAATTTGCGTATTCACCTGAAGAAAACTGTGATGTGGGCACCAGAAGAGACACAGACTGCTTAGCCTAAGTTGGCCTTTTCTCCCTTCTATTCTAATAGATCTTTTTTTTTTTCTTTTTGTCACTCAAAATGAGTGTCTGATGTACTAGCATAAATTGTTAAAAGCAGTTTTAGGTAAAGGAAGAGAGAGTAAAGTGGAGATTTTTTCACAAAAGCCAACCTCAATTTATGTCAAAGAGGGTTAAAAGACCTTGGGATTAAAGCAATAAACTTGCTGCTGTCAAAGCTAAAACCCGCTAACAATTTAGTGCCAAACGCATGTTGTTCAATATCATTTCATATTATATTATGTCACAAAGAGCTGACGGTTCTGCATCACCCTGACAAGGCTGATTTACTCTGAAGAATTCATCGACATTTTGCACAGTCAAAGCTGACTTCATTTTGTTTGGATGGACGGTAGGAAATGTCGCTGTACTTGAGTTTGAATATTAGTCTGAAATCATTCTTGGATTAAAGATTCAGGAGACCATAGGTCCACAGCTTAGCAAAGCCAGGTCTTTGAAAGACAGGAATAGACTTTTTATTGCTCTCATTGACCAAGTATTTAGACCAAAACTTTAATAAAAATCAACAGAGGTTAAATTAGATTTTTTGACATCCCCTAAAGTATATGAATTGTTAACCAACTCTTCAGAAAAATAAAATCATCTAGAAGATCTTGCCTGATCCAAACATGAATAATTTATGAATTCCTTAAGAGATGCTAAATCACCTTATTTCCTTGATTATGTGTATTCATGATCGCCTTTGCCCATTTTCTTTTACCAGTAAAAAAAAAGGCATAGTTGCAGTGAGTGCAATGTCAAGGTGTCTCCTGGTTCAAAGATCATGGGACAACGGAAAAAGTCAGTGAGACAAAAGATTCTTCTTGGGACAACACAGAGGGAAAAAATGTACCTGAAATTATATGACTGCTCCTTGAAGAGTATCAATCAGGCTAATTTTAAAGTCAAAGAAACAAATATACTGTATAAAGTGATTTGTATAAATGTCTACCGCATACGAAATATGTATCTCTATTTATAAGCTTAGTTATAAAAAAGTATGCAACAAAATATTAAGAGTGTTTATTTCTGAGTGGTGACATTAGAGGTAACAGGTGATTCTTTTCATCTTTATGGGTATTTTCAACTTTTCTTGAAATGTACATGACTTAGCTTTGTTTAAAAAGGAAACCAGAGAAGTCATAAAACTTTATTAAAGGAATTCATTGTCCAAAGCTATGCCACAGTAAATGTCTTTGTAAAGTACGGTCTTTAAATCAGAACAAGACATCCTAATTTAACAGACTCAAAAACTGAAGTTTTCAAATATTGCTTTCCCTAATGTCTGGCCTGAATGGTGGTCGATTCAATAACCCACAGGAGGGTAATGGTGAAAATACTTCCCGATTAGGTGTCTGGGATTCTGTGCTGGGCATCCCCAGGGCTGCTGTGTGTTCCAGTTGTGTGACTGACACGCTATAAGAGGCCCAACTCCGCCACCAAAGGATGCTGAAAGGCCTTGACAGGTGGTCAGAACGATTCCAGGTGACAGTCAGAACTGAAGGTCCCAGAAACAGGAGGTGTGCATGTGTGCAATCATGTGTGTGTTCTCTCTTCTACATCTAGGAAAAGAGCCTTACCTGAGCTTACCCAGCTTCTCTCTCCCAGGCCTCAGACCCACCATCTTGTCCTTCCGTCCTCTGGCGGGATCTCAGCATCATCCATCTCTCACCTGAGCTTCACCGCGGCCTCCTCCACAGCCCAAGGGGACACCCTGTCGAGGCCACTTTCTTAAGTATTTTTCTTCCCCAAATATTAAGTAAATAAAAGTGCTATGTCTGCAAAGCACCAGGGCACCCAGAAAACAGAAAGTGGCTTGGCCTGGCTCAGTTGTCTGGACTCAGTTTCCCCTACTGTGTGATTAGCATCTGCTTTGCAGGGTTGGCATGGAATCTGAAGACATAAGGTATGTACTGGGTACCTGCTGTGCCAAGTGGGGGCGGCACTGTGGGATGAGATGCTACCCCTGAACCCTAGGGAGCTCCCCATCTAGGAATGAAGTACAACCAAGGTCCAGATGTGAAAGGGCTGAAAGAGAAGCAGAAGCAAGTGGGGGTGCAGACCCACGACTTCCCTAGGGGGCGATGCCAAGGAGAGTTCGTGGCAGTAGAAGTGTGCTGTGGAGGATGAGGAGCCAACTGCCTGTGAAACACGTCGATGTGCAAGGCAATTGTGATTAGGAGATGAACAGCGACAGTTACCCGTCAAGTGAGGCAGAATAATCTCCTGCCTCACAGTAATTCCACATGGCTGAGGAGATGGCAGTTAAAACTGTCGCCAGCCCTCTCTATCCCAGGAGAAGCAACCCCTAAGGCTCAACCTTGTCTCTCTTTTGCACATCCCTTCCTGTTTCTTTGACTGTGTTTCTGTTCTAGGACCCTTTGTTTCCCAAAAGACTAACCCTGCATCTGCCACCCATGGCTTCTCCACCCAACCTCCAGGAAGCATCCTGCTCACACTCTGGCCGGTCTACCTCTGGCAGCACCTGAGGCTCTTGGCTGCCAGTGGGAGGGGACCAGGATGAGGACAGTGCCACAGAGAGACAGGAGTTCAGAAGGATGTAGACTCAGGCATCCTCACTGACCACCGGTTCCTGCCTGACCCTCTGTAAGGAACACAGCTTCAGGGCCAGAAACTGCCCTCCAGGCCTTCCCAGACTGGGTTGGAAGCAGAAATTGGCAACAAATCTACAGCTCAGCGCACAACAGGGCTGGGATGCATAAAGAGGAGCCTCCAAGCCCAGGTCAGAGAAAGGTGCTTAGGTAAGGAGACATCTGACCTGGGTCTCCACAGTGGACCTGCAAAGCAAAGCCAGGTCCAGAGCGGGATGCCGCCAGAGAATTGTCAAGAACTGAGGGAATGGTTTTGTGGGGAAGGGATGGAAGATAGAACTGGAAAGGTAGAGGTAGGGTCCATACAGTCTAAGATGTTTTCGGGAATCTGGACTTTATCCTCTCAGTACCCTGAATCATTGAGGGAATCTGGGCCGAGTTAAATGTACAATAAATTTATTGGGTTGAAAAGCACTGTAATTTTGATTTGCATTTCCCTAATGACTAGTGGGGCTTCCCAGGTGGCACAGTGGTAAAGAATCTGCCTGCCAATGTAAGAGACATGGGTTTAATCCCTGACTCAGGAAGGTCCCCTGAAGTAGGAAATGGCAATCCATTCCAGTAGTCTTGCCTGGAAAATTCCATGGGCAGAGGAGCCTGGCTGGCTACAGTCCATGGGGTCACAAAGAGTTGGACACAGTGAGCACACAAGTCATGCCAACCATGTGGTGACTGAGGTTGTTGAGCATCTTTTTATGTGCTTATCAATTATTTGTATTTTCTTTGGAGAAAAGTCTCTTTAGAGCCTTTGCCTATTTTTAATTGGGTTATCTTTTATTGTTGAATTATAATGGCTTTTTATATATTTTGGATACAATTCTCTTTGAAATCAAACAGGATTCTGCAGGACCTTCCTGGGGACAGCCTCCTTGGTCCATGGCTTTTTATTTATAGAAAAACTTTAGCCTCCTAGGCCTTCCCTTTCCTAAGAGAAAATTTAATCAGTTAATAGCTAGAGAAGTAAGAAAATACAGAAAGGAAAGTAGTCAAGGAAGGCAAAATAATAATAGTGTAACCATGAAACAAAGTCAAAGACACTTAGTTCCATCTCACAACCTATGGATAATATCCTGATGCATATATTTGGGTAGTTTTGCAGAAACTGAGACCACATCCCCTATCACCAGGTGAAGAAAGCTGATGCATGCCAACCACCAGCACATAGACCTCAGGCCATTTGGAATCAGAAAACTGATGATTGAGATTTCCAAAATATCACCATACTACCTCACCACCAACCAATTAGAAGAATGTACAGGAGCTGATCACAGACCCCATATCTTTCATCCCTAAAGTTGTCTTGGAAAACCCTTCCTCAAAAGCCATCAGGAGTTCAGGTCTTTTGAGATGTAGATGTCTTTTCTCCTTGGCTGTCACCCTGCAATAAAGGTTGTACTTTCCTTCACTACACCCCAGTGTCAGTAGATTGACTTTGCTGTGCATCAGACAAGCAGACTCAAGTTTAGTTAGTGATACCTTATCAGATAAGGTTTGTATTTATACAAACTCTTCCATTCATATTTCATCCCAACAATTAATGCAGCCTCTTGCTGGTCTCCTTCCTTTTTCTCTTGCTCCCTTACAACCCAGGAGCAAGCACAATCTTTTAAAACATAAATCAAGTTGTATTTCTCCATGCAATATCATCTTTTAAAAATGCTACTCTGATCAAGTCACACCCCATCATAAAAAAAGAGGTGTAAGAAAGCAAACTTTTTCTCTGGCTTCCCATCACTATTGGGATGAGCTTCAGAGTCCTTAGTCTGGTTTGTAAGGGCCTCAACAATACTGCCTCTATCCGTGTCTCCACCTCCCTTCCCATCACTCTCTCTCTCTCTCTGCATACTCATCACACCCACCCACACTAACTTGGGTTCAGAATTCCCAAGCTTCTTCCCTTCCATCCCCTTTGTATTTCAGAAGGCTTCCTCTCTCCTCTTTCTCTGGTCAATTCCTTTCCACCTGTATCAGGTTAAATGACACTTCCCTGAGGACAATATCATGGATTCTCCAGTCTAACTTAGGTCCCTTTGACACAAGGGCAGTGCGCATCAAATTCGTCACGCTTTTCCTAGAGGAATTATGGATTGATGGGTGTTAGACTAAAAGCTGCAGAAGTGCAAGGCTTTTTTCTTTTGTTTCCAGTACCAAACAGTGTCTGCAGAAGAAACTGGCAGGATTCAGGTCCTCTCTAGGCACCAAGGTCCTGATGGAGGAGCTGAGGCCATGAGACCCCCTCTCAAGAGTGCCATCTCCCCAGATGAAAGCAAACCAGAGAAAGCTTATTTTAAAAGAGCATTTATTATTATTTCTGTTCTGTTCTATATTACTTGCACACCATTATTATCAACAGATTTGGAAATCACAGACTTACAGTTTCACCCAAAGTCCTTGCTGACTTTCGGTGTTGAAAAAATTGCCATCACAATCACCCCACAATTCATTAGTAATCCATCAGCCTTTTGTTTCTCTAAAGAACAAAGGACCATGTTTCCTACAGTTTGGGAGAGCTCCATTACCTTTGGTTTTTTTTTTTTTTAAGTTTTATTTTAAGAATGACTTTCTAAGAGGCCTTTGAAGTACAACATAGCCAGCCTTGCTAACCATAGTGTTCTTGTGAATTTTCACCTGGGATCTGAGAAGAGTCAAGGGTAGGGTTGAAAGGGATTTCAGTGGTCATCTTGGATGGGAAATAGGTCCAGAAGGTCATCAGGATTCACATGGACACTCTGTGATGGAGCTAGGACCACAGCCAGGTCCCTGGGTGCCCACTTCATGTTCTTCCTCCTTTATATCCATTCACCCTTTGCTTGGAAATGTTACCCCTATTTCCTAGTTTTACTTTTGAGAAACTCCCTTTACCAACACTCTTGGCACTTTTCTTGAAGTTGTCCCATACAAGCTCAGAGGTGAATCATGAGACCATGTTTCAGGCAACCAGTACTTTGCATTCACCTCTCCACAGTGATTGGTTTAGAATTAGACATGTAACTCAGTTACAGCCAATGAAATGTAAGCAAGTTGTCTGTGGGAATGCTGGTCAGAGGCTCTCTCTCCTTCTACCCCAGGCTACACTCGAGAGTGGGCACAGATGCTGGAGCTGCTGCAGCCATCCTGTTACCAGAGATGGGAAATGGACAGGGCTTGGTCTGAAAACCCTGTGCCAGACCTGAGGCAGTTGGGCCTACAGGCAGCACTGCTGCCATCCTTTTAGTTATAAATGTTAGGGAATTCCCATTATTTCAGGTTCCAGTCGCCTGCCCAGAAAGGATCCTGCTGAATGTAGTCTGCTGATTCCCTTATTTCCACGTCTCCCTCCAGAAGTGGGATTCAGTTGCAGGTCATGCAGCCACATGCATGTGGAGGGTTCTCTATTGAAATGGCCTGAGCATCCGCAGCCTGCTGTGGGCTCACTACCCCACCTCACCGCTGACAACTTTCAGCTTCCTTGGCCACTTGTCTCTCAGCTGGAGTGCTCTTACTTTTAAGGAGTTGAGTGGTCTTGTGTGACAATCTGTATACCAGTCTGCCTCCTTTGCCTCATTACTGCAACAATCTTCAGTCCCCCACCCCGCACACATCTGCTGGGATCACTGGAACTTGGAACCTGTACCCTCCCTCTCACCCTAGCCCTCCAGCCCTGCCCTCATTCACAGGGGAGCAGGAGACCTGCTGGCCCCAGGCTCGCTCCATCCCATGACTGCGCCTCCTGAGGTCTCACACCCCTGCCTCCATAGGTCAAAGGAGGACACAGACACTCGTCTGTGTTGTCAGAGCCCCCTCCCTGAGGCTGTGAAATGAAGCTTTTATTCTCCCAGCAACATCCACTGACAGCACTGCCCAAGTGGCTGGTCCCCATCTCCTGCTGGAGGCTCTTCAACCACTTAACACGGTTTTTCAATTTCCACTGCTCATGCCCATACATCTCCATCCCGGTGAATGGATTGCCATGGGAACTTTCCTCTCCAAAATTCTGATGAAAGGCATTTTTATCCTGGAATGATCCCTAAGTTAAAGTGAGAGTCACCAATATTCATTTTGTGATAATGGCGTAGAGCACCAGATCAAAAATTCATGGCAAGCATACTCTGCAACATTCTCCCCCTTGAATGCAGGCAGAGCGAATGTCTGACTCTATGTATATGCATGTACACACACCTGCCACAGCATATCCGCATGTATGCAGTGCACGTGTGCACGCACATGTCTCTCACATGCAGCCCGTGGCACACCCTCTCCTTCAGACTCTGTTCCTTAGTATTTCAGGAATTAACCATTCCAGGGACTGGCTGGGTGACAGGCTTTCTCAATCAAGGAGAAGGCAGATGTGAATTTGGAGGAAGAGAAGAGACAGTAGTAGGTGTCTAGTGTCTCCCATTTTTGTTGGCTAGAAGGGAAATCATCAATTCCACTGCTCATCCAAAGCATGGCATAATGTTGGTGAGGGGCAAACAGCCCCTCTCTCCCAAGCAAGGAAGTAGGGAGGATGGAACATAGACTGGACTTGGGTACCAGAACTGTATCAGCAGGACTTCAAAGTCCACAGCCGATCCCAGGCAAGGGAAAGTACTCAGCCCCAAGGAACTCTCCCAGGGTCTTAGATGAGTCTTTAAGTCAAAAACAGTTGTTGAAATAAAGAAGACTTGTCACAAATCATGGAAAAGATCCTTGCCTCGCCCTCCCATGGGTAGCAAGAGACAGCCCTCTCTGGCTCACAAACCCTAAAGCCCCTTCTCTGGCCATCAATGAACCTTTCTTCTTTGTGTCATGCCCTGAATGACTGGCCCCACAAAGTCCAGGCCAAGAACATTCCCATTTGTTTCCTCCTTTCCTAGACTTATGCCTCTAATCTGTTTTTATTCTGCAACAAAGATTCACTGCATAGCGCAGGGTATAGACAACATCATATAATAGAATATAACCTATAATGGAATATAATCTGAAAAATTAAAACTGAATCACTTTGCTGCTGCTGCTGCTGCTAAGTTGCTTCAGTCATGTCCAACTCTGTGAGACCCCATAGACGGCAGCCCACCAGGCTCCCCTGTCCCTGGGATTCTCCAGGCAAGAACACTGGAGTGGGTTGCCATTTCCTTCTCCAATGTATGAAAGTGAAAAGTGAAAGTGAAGTTGCTCAGTCCTGTCCAACTTGTAGCAACCCCATGGACTGCAGCCTACTAGGCTCCCTTTGCTATACACTTGAAACTAACACAATATTGTATATCAAGTATATTTCAATCAGTAATAAAATACAATGTCTCTTTCTCACTCCCCAGGTCAGGGACGTTGAAACATAGGTATAGGCAACCCACTTTCCAATGGGTTCCACCTCCTCCCCCTACTTCAGCAAAGCATCCCCAGTGCAGTGAAGACATTCTGCAGGTGCACAGAGGGAGAGAACAAAGTTGAAAATCCTCAAAGTCAGACTCAGCGTGAATTTGAGAGATCTTGGAAATAGCCCCCAACTACAACATTTATAGTCTCACTTTAAAATGGACGGCGTTGGACTTGAATTGCCACGTAAAATAGGACACTCAGCTAAATTTGAATTTAGATAAGCAATGAATAATTCTTTAGAATAAGTATGTCCCAAATATTTCATGGGATATGCATGTCCTAAGAATTTACTCACTATTTATCTGAAATTCAATTTTAATTGGCCATCTTTTTGTTGGCTGGTTTTTCCTTTTTTGAATCAAGATCAGGCAAAATTTCCAATGGTTCTTTGAGTTCTGCCATTCTCCCCATTCTGTCTTCACCCTGAAGAGAGGCAGGAGAGAGTCACTGTGCCATGGCTGAGGGGGATAAACACACAAGAGGAGAAGTGGGCTTGTATCAGCGCTGTCCTCTTTGAGGAAGGCAAACACAGAGGCAAAACAGGGAGGGACTGGGAGTTTGGGATTAGCAGTTGCAAACTATTATGTATAGGATGGATAAGCAACAAGGTCCTACTGTATATCACAGGAAACTATATTCAAAATCCTACAATAAACCATAATGGAAAAGAATATGAAAAATAATGTATATATGTATATATATGTATGTATATATGTATGTATATATATATATATATCTGAATCAATTTTCTGTACAATAGAAATTAACACAACACTTTAAATCAACTATACTTCAATAAAGTAAATAAATAAAGAAAACTAAGTGGGTCAAAATTTGGTAAAAACACGTAGGTTGTTGGCAGTAACTCTGATCCACTGGGTCTGGACACCCCAACCTGCAGAGTCTGGACCACCCAATGTCAGGGAGCAACCGGGAAATACTAATTCCTAGTTAGAAGGATAAAATTCTGCGTAATATGTCTTGGTAACCCGAGAAACTAACACTTACACCAGCGGAAAGAAAAAAAAATAGGCTAATACTCTGTGTGACAAATTGTATTCATTTTTTTTTTTTTTTGGCCTAAACCACTAATTATTTTACCTGTATGAAATTCCTCTATTATTTTCACTGCTGGAAAATCACAGGGTGGTAAGTGCTGCTAGTACCTGTCACAGACAAGGCGTAAACAATGCAAGACAATAAAACCTCATAGAGCACGGCGTGCGCAATAGTGGCTTGTTGGGCTCACCAGTAAAACAAAACATCAAAGCAAAAAACGCTAACCAATGGTAGCCTGAAAAAAGGAACGTGGCAAGTGAGTTTGAAGACTGAATTCCTAATATTTCCGGACAACAGACTTTACGGATAAGAGTCAGGGGAAAGGTCCTGGAGAAGGAGGCTAACAAGGAGCTGTCAAGATGGGAATGAGCTGCTCACCAAATGACTAGCACTGTCCTGCACATCTGGTTAGCACTTTACAGTTTACAAATTGTTCATCGATCTTCCTCCCAGCTGCATGCAATAGGACAAAACCCTCCAGGAACTGACTCATGGAGAAGTCTGTGATTTGACCAAGGGTACTAAGATTTAGGGCACAGATGGTGAATATATATAAAGCAGAGACCAAAAAAATCTTTAAAAACAGCTCATGGAGTACCCAGTCTAGTTGGAGGAATACCCGTATATGTATATCAAATCACCACACTGATGAATGTCAAATTGGAAAAGGAGTTAAAGACAGGACTTGACTCCATAAAAGTAGTGTTAGGGGTAGAAGGAGAATCTGACTTAGCCACGGGGCGTGAAGGATGACTCCCTTTTGGGGGTGAGATGAAGCTGACATTAGAGGTTAACAGGGTGGGATCCTGAACAGTCAAAGTCTGGTGGCTCACATAGCATTAGATAAGGAGGTGAAATGGCAAGGAAAAGATTAGGGCAAGGCAGGTGTGTCAGCAGGGGCCAGATCATTCCGGGCCCCAAAGGCCATGCTAAGAGTTTGAGAATTCTTGAAGTGACGTTAAGCAAAAGAGTGAGAGCTTCTTTTGTCAAGGCTTTTACAATGCTGTCATCTCCACTTTGTCACCATGATCCAGGCTCCAGAGCCTCACCTTCATTCATTCCAAGAGTTTAGGGGTTCTGTAGGTCTTCAAAGGGGGTTTGCTATCAACAGATGAGCCAGATACAACAGAGCAAAGCCTCAATTGAAGTGTGTCTCTCCAGTTGGTGGTCAACAGGCAATGCTGAACCCAGTGGGACAGAAGCTTAGTGGATGCTGCTGCATCTACTGGGAAGACATTTCTATAGCTTCTCTTCAGGGTGGGGCAGCTTTGGCCCTGGTTAGGTGGAGACTGGAGGGTTTCTTGGTCATCAGCCCTGACTGTGGATTGTGTAAGAAGAGGTTGAGTTCCTGCTGTTCCATATTCCTGGGCCCTGAAAGTCTGGCCCTTTTGTCTCAAGCCCCTTGTTACAGGCCCTTCATCTCCACCCATACCCTCCATCTCAAGAATTATTTTCAGCTCAGGTTATTGGAAATTTTTCTTTTATCGATAGGAATTCTTCCAAATCTATTGTCTATGCACATAACTCCTTTCCATCTCCCTGAGGCCTAACTTTGGTTTCTCAACAACTAGAATTTTACCTCTGTGTTCTGCTCTGTGTGTTATTTTTTTCCCCTGAGCATTGAATATTAAATGCTTGACTGAATGGGTTAAAGTCAGGAGGAGAAGGAAATAATGTTATTCTATCACCATGTTTTCCATTTGCAAAGATTACTCTGAGTACATCAGGCAGCTTGTGGGATCCTAGTTCCCTGACTAGGGATTGAACCCGGACCCTCAGTAGTGAAAGCACCAAGTCCTAACCACTGAACCACAGGGAAGTTTCAAGAATGGAATAGTTGAACTGGCCTCCATCTGTTCACCCAAAGAGCAGAGGCACATTCATTCCTGATTCCTGTAAACTCTATTCGTTAAATAAAATGAGCATGTTGTAAATACTCACACATAGCTAGCTCCATCTCCCCTAATAATATAGGTGCTCTTTTTGACTGTAACTTCCCTGCCATTTGTCCTTTTTCTTCTTCCTCCCTACAGTTTTGGAAAGAGAGTATGTCAATGTCATTCAAAGAAAAAGATGCGGTACAGCTTGTGGAAGCATTGTGAAAAGTTAGCAGTGTGCAAGCCAACTGAGTATGGATATTTTTACTGTGGCAGTAGTGACAAGCCTAATGCGGATGATATTAAAATGTGCTTTTTGAGTGTTTTGATATTTTTTCAAAGTGCATCCATACACAGCATCTTTTCTGTTTGCAAAATCACTAATGAGTTAGAAATTATTATTTTCAGTCCAGGAAACAGGATTGGTTAGTTGAAGGTCAGAAGCAAGGGAATATCACCCTGAAGGTGAAATCCAGGACTTGGGACCCCAAGGAGGGAACTTGTTCCATTAAAGCCCAAGGATGCCCAACCTTGAGAATATCTAATATAGATTAGTCCACCTCAGAGTTGATACTGGAAGACGAATCTCCAGACTAGTGTTTTTGATTGCAGTGTTTAATTTTCAGACTTTCAGGTACACACCTGGCCACACCTGTGTACTATCTGCAAGGTCCAGAGGTCTGGCCACAGACCACAGAGAACCACTTTCCATAGCTTCCCTACCTCCTACAGTGAGAAAACTTGCTGTGGATCATATTTGTCTAAAGTTCTTTTCTTCATCTAATCCTTTTGGGATAACTGTGATGGAACAAAAGCCCTGCCTGGGGGAAAGGACATTTTCCTGCAAGTGCAGAGCCCAGAACCACATGGGCAATGCCTGGCCACAGTCTATACATCTAAAACTAATCTCATAGAGCCTGAGGCTGGTCAAAGGAACCCAGTAAATGCATTCTTTTTCCATGAGCTTCGAAAGAAACACATCGTCCATACAAGCCTCCCCATGCACCTCCCTTGAGCATTCATGTTTTGCCAACATTAGCAAAGAAAGAAATATCCAAATAACTTTGAAGACAGAAAAACATGTCTTGCAGTTCCATGGATAAAAAATAGTAAAACCACCATTGGACAAACCAGAACAAAATGCCAAGGACTTGACAGGTCTGTTTTTCAGAGATGAGTTAGGAGAGGGTGTGCACTTGGAAATCGGGACACTGGTGTTGAATGGGGAACTCGGGTCTTGTTCGCCTTCCTCAGAGCTCTTTTTCCTTTTGTCGGTGTGAATCCAAGAATCCATATCGTGCTTTGGAAGATGTTCTTGGGTTCCAGGGGGAAATTAGTTGCGTGCATTTGAAGCTAGGATATGGCTGAGTCTATTCCATTTCTTAAATGTATAAGAAATATCAAGAGGATCTATGAAGCTAAAGGACCCATGTTAATGCAACATTAGAGAACTTGATTAGAGCCCAGCACTCAGGAAAATCATTTTCAGCTTCACACATGCTACATTGCACATGTAATATTGTCTTTGATGTTATTTTCCATTTATTAAATGTATCTGCTAACATGAAGTGTTCCATTTCCTGACTATGGAGTGTTAAAAAGTTCAATCTCAGTTTACACTCACTCCGTGGAAACCTGATTTCCTGAGCCCTTCCTTGAGCCAAGGCTGAGGGTCAAAGAAGCCTTAAAATTCTATTTATTGAGTGCCTAAGCTATGAAATATGTCAGGGAGATCATAACTAAACCAGATTCAGTCTCTGCCCTCTAGAGGCTTATAGTTTGGTGAGGAAAAAGACATACAGAACTAATTAAATACATGATACCAAATGCAGTAATATGGCTGTATCAAATGCATCAATGAATACAAGAGAAGAGACAAGATTCATCCTGATGGGGAGGGCGGGTGGAAAAGACCTGTGGGGTAGGCAGGATGTAAGCTGGGCATATGCAATAGTGATTCTGGTTTAAACAGAAGAAAAAAATGAGGAACAAGCCTCAACTTTAAAAAAAAAAAAGCAACAGATTGTCAAAGTGAGGTTCTTACAGGTTTGATGTCACTTGAGATGCCAACTTGATATATATCAGAAGAAACTGCTGACTAACCTCCACCCTGAACGAAGGACATGCAATGCGCATAAAGGAAAATGTGTATCTCAATTCCTGATTTCATCATTGGGAGAGTAATATGAAAGAGTCTTGAGAGAAGAGAAAGAAAAGATTTATAGACTTTCTTCTCCAATAGTTGTTATTCTAGAGTGAGTCCCCCTGACTCCCCTTCACCTGAGAGAACACAGACAGCCTGGGGCCTGCTGTCACGTTCATCCAGGGACAGAGAAAAAACACCCCTGGCTGAGTAAAGTTTAAAGAGATGACAGTTAACAAAAAAAGTTGCCTTTTGATTATGTCAAAAAGCATGCTTGGTTATTATACCAGTTACATAGGATAATATAAAAAACTTGTATTGACATTTAAAAATGTGGTATAACATTTCAGGTGATGGTTAACTTAACAGTTTTCCTAAGGTGTTCATTATTCATCTATTTATGCTTTTCCTGTTTACAAACAAGGTCTCAGTAAACATGGTTGGTTATATCTCTTTGTGCTCATTTCTAATGCCTCCCTATGATAGATTCTGAAAGTTTAGTAACAGGAGTAAAATTTTCTCTTTGCCCTCCAAAGTGGTTGACTCTCTTTAAACCATTTAAATACTGTTTATTGTTTTTATTCTATTAGATTGCTTGAAATTTCTTATTGATTTATAAGCATTCTCATGTATTTTGGAGAATTATCTTCATCATATTTGATGCAAATATTTTCTCCCAGTGTCACATTTCACTTGAGATGGTTTCTAATTCTATACATTTTAAAAATTGTGTTAATTTCAAATTTACCCATCTTTTTCTACATTTTTATAGTTAGTGAACTAAATTCTAGCATTCTTTTTTACATGCTTACAATTTTATTTCTGTGTGTGCATATGTGTCTAGGATTTTAATGTATCTTAAATTCATTTTGTGAGCTTTATAAGTTAGATATTTAACATGTAGAACCAGTACTGCCAATTTCTTCAACACCTCTTTCTATCTCCACTGATTTCAAACATTAGTTCATCTTATAACTCTAAGGATCTGTTTCTAGAGATTTTAGTCCTTTCCATCTATTTGTATATTCTTAAGGAAACTCTGACTTCTTTAATGATTAGAGCCTCATAAATTTGACATCAGATGGTTAAAGTTCATTCTTTTGATCATCTTTTTCAAAATTGCACGGCTGTCCACAACCATTTATCTTCTATTTGAATTTTAGAATCCGCTTGCCAATTTCCATAATAATCTCATTGCAAATTTGATTACATTAAATTTTTAGATAATTTGGGGGAGAAGGAACATCTTTAAAATAGATCTCCCCAGCCATGAACATTAAGTCATCTTCCACTTATCTTCAAATCTTAATTTATTAAATGTTAGATTTTCCAAGAAATTTTGTCATTATTCTTAGACTTATGTACTTCCAGCTGTTGTATTTTATAGATTGTTGTTGTTATTTTAAACAAAGTGCAATGTACTTGGTTATTGCTAGTGTAGAGAAAAGCTTTTGAATATTAATCTTGTATCTGACCAATCTGTTGAAATCTAATATCAATATTAATGTATTGTTAATTGATTACTTAATTGTTAATAGAGCCTCTTGAATTAGTTAATCATATCATCTTCAAGTAAAGGCACTTTTGTTTTTTCCAACTTTATTTCCTCTCTTTTCTCTCTTGGTAATTGGCTAAAACGCATAGTTAAAAAATAGTAAACATTTTTATATTTGCTAACTTTAAAGCTAGTGCTTATGTTTAACCAATACTTTGTATGTCTGCTGTAATTTTTTGATATTTACTTCTATCCCTAGCTTATTATTTCATCATGATATGATGATAGATTTTTTTATGCTTTTGATGGCTATTATGAGAAATAAATGGTTTTACTGTTTTACTGTGTTAATGTATGAAATTACAGTAATAGATTCTATTATATAGAAACTCTCAAATTTACATCTCCAGTCCTGAATTTTTCCTTGACTTTTTGTTATAATTAACTGCTTCTTGAGAACTCCACTAGAATGAACAATAGACTACACAAACTTAAATACAAAACCAAACTTCTGACTGTAGCAGATGGCCCTTCCATCCACATTCCATCCACCAGGTCCTCAGGAAAAAACACTGAAGTCATCCTCAGCTTCTTGCTTTCTCTAACATATCATATTCAATCCACTAGAGAATCTTAAAATTCACTTTCAAAACATGTCTGGAATTGCAGCCATCTCCACTTTTATCCCTCTAGCCCTAACCACCAACACTTCTCACCTGGATACTTCCACTTACTTTCAGCTGATTCCACATTTCCATGTCTGTTCCCTTCAATCTATTCTCAAACCAACCACCCCCAGGATCCTCACGGTGTCTCCTGCTCAAAATGTTCATTCCCCGGATGCTTCCATTAAAATCCAAAATCATTCCCTGGCCTGCAAAACACAGTCGGATCCATGACAATTCTTAGTGTCCCCCTTCTTCTTGGTCATTGGGTTTCAACATTAGTCACCTTGCTCTCCTTTCACCCCGCCCCCTAAGCTCCAAGTTACCACACTCCCAGCTCAGGGACTTTGCAGTTGCTGTTCCTCTGCATGGAAAGTTATTTCCACAGATACTCATATGGTTCCCTCCTTCATTTTATTCAGGTCTGTCCTGAAATATCACTCTGTGAGAAGAGGCTTCTTTGACTACCCAGTCTCAACTGGCCCATATTCATCATTTTCTATTTCTTTATCCTGCTTTGATTTTCATCACCACCTGACATTACATTATATATTTTAATCTTCTTCACTGCTTATGTCTCCAACTATAATGAGAATTCCATAAGGAAATTTTCTGTCTATTTTACTCACTGATATATTCCCACTGACTAGAAAAAATTAAAATGTATCCAGACCTTGCCACATGTCCCCTCCGGAGGTGGGAAAACCACCCCCATTTAAGAACCACTGTGTTAAAGGCTTATACTAAAATAAAGGTCTCAAATCACTAATCTAGGCTTCCACATGAAAAAACGAGTGACAATAATGAAACACGCACACAGAAAAATACAATAGAAAAAGTCAACAAAACCAAAAGCTGATTATTTGGGGAAAAAATAAAATAAAATTTATAAACCTCTAGTTAGACTAATCAAGGAAAAAAAAGAGAAGATATAAATGGTCAACATTAGGAGAAAAAGAGGGAATATAACTAAAGACCCATAAATAAAGATGAACGTCTATGTTATAATATTATTATTAGATAAAATAGACTTCAGGACAAGGAATGTATTTCCCAAAGATAGAGAAGAACAAAACAAACCAAATACAAATCCTAAATACATATGTATGTAGTAACAGGCTTTCAAAATGCACAAAACGACATTGTATGAATCTCTTTGCTGTCCATCTGAAACTATTATAACATTGTTCATCTGCTACACTCCAATATAAAATACAAAGTTTAAAAGACAAAATTAGAGTTGGAGATTGTAACATTCCTATTCAGTACTTGATAGAACAAGTAGACAGAAAATCAGGACATAGAAGATATGAATATCTACCAACTTAACTTCATGACATTTATAGACACTCTACCCAAATTAGTAGAGTGTCTGTATCTTCAAATATTCAGAGAATAATCACCAGATTAGACTACATGCTGGACAATAAAATAATTGCTAGTAAATTTAAAAGGACTGAAATCAGAATTGAATTAGCAATAAAAAACCAGATATTTGGAAAATCATCAAGTATTTGGAAAATTGGACAAGATTCTTACACAACCTACATGTCAAAGCAGAAGTTCACAGGAAAAATTAGAAAATATATTTAACCTGAATGAAAACAAAATTATAATACATTAAAACCATGTGGAGTATAGTCCTTAAAAGGAAATTTATAGTTTTATATACTTGTATTTGAAAAGAAAAAAGTTCCAAAATCTAAGCTTTCACCTTAAAAATTTAGAAAAAGAAAAACAAATTCAAAATAAAAGGAAGAAGAAAATGGGAATTTTAAAAGATAAGAGCTATCAGAATTCAAGTAAACAAAAAATAAAGCATAAAATAATAAAACTAAAAGTTTTATTTAATAAAATCAGTAAATTTGATAAAACTCTAGCTTTGATGATCAAGAAAAAAGATGAGAAGCAAGGATTAACAATAATATGAATGAAAATGGAGGCACCACATTGTATCCTACAGGCTTTAAAAGGATAATATGGGAATATTACCCACAACTTTACAAAAGATAAATTACTAAAACTGACTAAGGTAGAAATGGAAAATCTGAGTAGCTCTATGCCCCTATGAAAGATAGTGAAATCATCCATTAAAAACCTTCCCAGAAAGAAAACTCTAGGCCCAGAAGGCTTCTCTGGTAAATTCTCCAAAACATTTTATAAATTCTATAAAACGGTGGCGGAGGAGGCCCGAGAGGACTTGGCAGCGAGACCGGCAGCAGCAGCTACGCTCTCCCTGTGCAGCAGCGCTGCCACACAAGCCCCTAGAGCCGCCCACCCTGCGGCCCGCGGCGCTGCCTGACCCTGCGGGCGCGTCCGTGTGTCGGCCTCCAGCCCCGGCAGCGCCCCCGGTCGTCCTCCGACTGGCCCTCGACCTTCCGCGCCAGCCGTAGCCGCAGCCCCAGCCTTAGGCACAGCCACCGGCACAACCCTAGCTCCTACTGCAGCTCCTCCAGACGCAGTCTCTACGCCGACACCCTGGGGGCTGGGATGCTCTTGTCCAAAATCAACTCGCTTGCCCACCTGCGCGCCGCGCCCTGCAATGGCTGCACGCCACCAAGCTGGCGCCGGGCAAGAAGGAGCCCCTGGAGTCGCAGCACCAGGCGGGCCCGCTGCTGGGCAGCGGCGGCTTCGGCTTGGGGTACTCAGGCATCCGTGTCGCCGACAACTTGCCGGTGGCCATCAATCACGTGGAGAAGGACCGGATTTCTGACTGAGGAGAGCTGCCTAATGGCACCCAAGTGCCCATGGAAGTGGTTCTGCTGAAGAAGGTGAGCTCGGGCTTCTCCGGCGTCATTAGGCTCCTGGATTGGTTTGAGAGGCCCGACAGTTTCGTCCTGATCCTGGAGAGGCCGGAACCGGTGCAAGACCTCTTCGACTTTATCACGGAAAGGGGGGGCCCTGCAGGAGGAGCTGGCCCGCAGCTGCTTCTGGCAGGTGCTGGAGGCGGTGCGGGCCCGCCACGACTGCAGGGTGCTTCACCGAGACATCAAGGGCGAGAGCGTCCTTACCTACCTCAATCGCTGCGAGCTCAAGCTCATCGACTTCGGGTTGGGGGCGCTGTTCAAGGACACCGTCTACACGGACTTCGATGGGACCCGAGTGTATCCTCCAGAGTGGATCCGCTACCATGGCAGGTTGGCAGCCATCTGGTCTCTGGGGATCCTGCTGTATGACGTGGTCTGTGGAGATATTCCCTTTGAACACGATGAGGATTCGTCAGGGGCCCAGTTTTCTTCAGGCAGCGGGTCTCTTCAGAGTGTCAACATCTCATTAGATGGTGCCTGGCCTTGAGGCCATCAGATCGGCCATCCTTCGAAGAAATCCAGAACCAGCCGTGGATGCAAGATGTCCTCCTGCCTCAGGAAACTGCTGAGATCCATCTCCACAACTTGTCGCCAGGGCCCAGCAAATAGCTTCTCCCACAGGTTCTTCCCTCCCTGTCAGATACTCAAGGGAGGGGAAGTGTCTTGTCTTCAGCTTCCAGAGTACCGGTGACACTTATCTCCAAGCAGGACAGCGCTTGATACAGGAACAACATTTACAACTCATTCCAGACCCCAGGCTCCTGGAGGCTGCCTCCCGAAAAGGGAGGAAGAGATTCCACTCCACTCCGGGCGTCCTAGGCCTCCGCTCCTCCCATAGAAGCTCGCCTTCTCACCCGTGTCCAGCATCGCTGGACTCTGCAAAATCCCAGGGGTGGGCGGCAGTGGAGGGGTGGGAGTAGGTCAGGATCCTGCAATGGAAATGTTGGCTTCATCAAGAGTTCTGCTGAATGCCGAGACGGGTCGGGCAGGGGGGATGCAGGTTGGGGTGGGTTAGGACTAGCACCGTTTTAAGTCCCTGTCACCTCTTCTGACTTTCTGAGGCCTTCTGTGGGGACTCTGGCTGTGCTGGGAGAAATACTTGAATTTGCCTCTTTTACCTGCTGCTTCTCCAAAAGTCTGCCTGGGTTTGGTTCCCTCTCTTTCTCCCTCCCCGCTTCCCCACCATCCTTCATATGAAAGGTGCCGTGGAAGAGGCTACAGGGCCAAACACTGAGCCACCTGCCCTTTTTCCACTTTCAGTAAAACTCCTGAGTGAACTGGTCTTCCTTTCTGGTTTTTACTGAACTGTTTCTAAGCCAAGACCTCAAACACACCCACATACACGCACAAACAATGCAAATCAACAGAAAAACTGTAAGTGTGTGTACAGTTGGCATGGTAGTGTACAAAAGGATTGTAGTTGATCTAATTCTTTTTTAATTTTGCCTTTTAAGCTATTTTACCTGTTTTGTTTTGTTTTTTGTTTTTTCCCTTGGAAAGATGATGCACTTTCTAACCTGGAGATCAGTGTTATATATTTATTTATTTATTTGGTTCCCTTCCCGCTCCAAGCTTCCATGGCTGCCGCCACAGTTTTCTTTTCTCTCCTTTCCTCGTCTGACTTGGGGACCTTTCGGGGAGGGCTGCGATGCTTGCTCTGTTGGTTTGTAGGGTGACAGGACTCAGGCGGGACAGCTGCGGCGGCTCCCTGACTGCTGTGGGGGCCCCCTCGCCGGCTTACCCAAGCGGGCGTGGGGTCCATGGATGATGGGGGAGGGGTGTTGCTGACTTGTGTGTATAGACTAGATATATGAAAAACGCAGTTCTGGATGGTGTGCCTTCCATATCCTCTCTGGGGCTGTGTCCTGAGTAACATGTTGCCTGCTGGTTTTATCTGAGTGAACTACAGTACAGGGGAATAAAAGAGATCTTTTCTTTTTTTTTTTATACTTGGCGTTTTTTGAATAAAGTACTTTTTGTCTTAAAAAAACAAAACAAACAAACAAAAAAACCTTCCCAGAAAGAAAACTCTAGGCCCAGAAGCCTTCTCTAGTAAATTCTATAAAACATTTAGGAAGGAATAATACCAATACCACACAAACTGTTACACAAATTTGAAGAGGAGGAAGTACTAAGCAATTCATTTTATGAGGTCATCATTGCCCGTATACCAAATCCAAACAAAAATATTCCAATGGAAAAAAATAAAAAACTAGACACCAATATCCCATGAGAGCAAAGGTTTAAAAATTCTTAGCAAAATATTAGCAAATTTAATTCAGTCATAAGTCAAAATTATAATACATAATGACCAGTTAGGATTTACACTGCCGGGAGGAGAATTTGCAGAGACCCTACTCTCCCCAGTCTCTGGAACCTACACCTGTGCATGCCAAGCTGCTCTCTGGCCCTCCCCTGGATGGAGATCTGCAGCAGCAAAGCCCCACCTAGGGTACCCCTAGATCCCACTCCCAGACTTTCACTCTGTCATTACTCATCAGCAAAATTTGATCAAGGGCTTCCCTGGTGGCTCAATGGTAGAGAATCCCCCTGCCAATGCAGGATACATGGGTTTGATCCCTGGGTTGGAAAGATCTCCTGGAGAAGAAAATAACAGTCCACTCCAGTGTTCTTGCTTGGGAAATACCATGGACAGGGCAGCCTGGCAGGCTACAGTGCATGGAGTTACAAAAGGTTCGGACAAGACTTATTGACTAAACAACAACAAAATTTGATCAATGCTTTCTAATCTGTGGACAAATGGTACTTTAAAGTTCAAGAACAATCTTGTTCAAAAAGCAACAGCCTTCTTTTTCTTCATCCCAACCATATGCCTGATCCATCTCTACCAAAGCAGCTCTGCTTAAATCTTCTTTATTTTTTTCTTTAAAATCCCTAGTGATTTTCTGTTCTTTTTCTTTTTTTATTGGAATATAATTGCTTTACAATGTTGTGTTTGCTTCTGCAATACAGCAACATGAATCAGCACCAAACTGAGAGGTTTCCAGGGTTAGGAGGAGAAAGGGAGGGATGAGCAGTCCCGGCTTAATGGTTCCAGAGTTTCTGTTGGGTGATGAGTAAGCTTTGCAAATAGATGGTAATGATGCTGCTGCTGCTGCTGCTGCTAAGTCGCGTCAGTCATGTCCAACTCTGTGCGACCCCATAGACGGCAGCCCACCAGGCTCCCCCATCCCTGGGATTCTCCAGGCAAGAACACTGAAGTGGGTTGCCATTTCCTTCTCCAATGCATGAAAGTGAAGTCACTCAGTCGTGTCGGACTCTTCATGACCCCATGGACTGCAGCCTACCAGGCTCCTCCATCCATGGGATTTTCCAGGCAAGAGTATTGGAGTGGGTTGCCACTGCCTTCTTGCAGAGTATTGTGAATGCAATTAGTGCCATGGTATTGTACATCTAAATATGACTGAAACGCCAAATGTTTTGTCAAATAAAATCTTTTTAAAAAGCAACAGCTTTCATCCCTTGTTGTATTGGACCAAGGTTTCCTCACTTCCTAATCTGCACCAGCACTTTACCCCATCCTCCGTTTTTCAGCTTCATTGACGTACAATTAACAAGCAACATTGCCAGATTTTTAAAGTGTGCACCCTGATGACTTAACCTTCATATGCACTGTGAAAGGCTTCTCCTCCATCAAGGTAATTATAGGTCCATCACCTCACATGTTTACCTTTTCTTGTGTGTGAGAACATTTAAGTTCTATTCTTAGCAAGTTTCAGTTATACAATACAATGTTATCAATTTTCCTCCTTTACCCTATAACTGACAGTGTGTACCCTCTGTACTAGCCTCTCCCTATTTCCTACCTCCCCACTCCTTGCCAACCACCTTTCTACTCTGCTTCTAGTCAGTTTGAGGGGGTTTGTTGTTGTTGTTTACTTTTTTAGATTCCACATGTCAACTTAAAAAATAGTCACAACCTAAAAGTTGAGAGTTATGTTTTCTTTGGTGTGAGTTTTTAGGACTTCAAGGCTAGGAGACAGCATCTCAAGTAATCCTGAGAGAACTACTCCAAGGAGGCGAGGGGAGGAGCCAGGTTATATAAAAGTTTTGCAACCAAGGGCAGATAGTCTGAAAATCAAGGTTATTGTTAAAGAAAATCAGATATCCCAAGTTAAGGAATTTAGCACTCTTCTATGTATGGGAAGAGGCAAAAGTCAGCTCACTGAAATCGTTCCTTTTGTATGCATTTTAGCTATCCTGGGCCAGTGTCCTGTGTTTTTTGTTTGTTTTTTTCACATCCTGAGCTGCCTAGGGGCTCACTGTAGGAGGGGCTACAGTCCCGAAGGCAGCTAATTCCTGGATACTCGTCCCCTTCCAGAGTGCCCTTAGGGCTCAGAAGCTCACATTGGAGGGCTGAAATCACTGATGACTGTGACATCCTTGTTTACTGATATGGAGAATATCAATTTACTGATATTGGAGATATCCAATTCTCACATGTAAAAGTACACAGCTTTTGTCTAATTGTCTGGCTTATTTCACTTAAAATAATGTCCTCCAGTTTCATTCATATTGCTGAAAATGACAAAATTTCCAGTTTAAGGCTGAATAATATTCCAGTATACTTATATAATAATAAATGCAATAATATAAAAACTATATAAAATAATATATAAAATGTATATATACACATTGTTTTCTAGAGTCATTCATCCGTGGACAGAACATAGGTTCATGTCTTATCTTGCTAATAAAGCTAATGCTAAGTCGCTTCAGTTGTGTCCGACTCTTTGCAACCCTAGGGACTATAGCCCTCCAGGCTCCTCTGTCCATGGGATTCTCCAGACAAGAAAACTGGAGTGGGTTCACTGTGCCCTCCTCCAGGGGATCTTCCCCATCCAGGGATCGAACCCACATCTCTTAAGTCTCCTGCATTGGCAGGCAAGTTCTTTACCACTAGAGCCGCCTGCCTTACCTTGCTTATTGTAAATAATGCTGCAATGACCATGTATCTCTATCCATTTTTACCTTTATTTCTCCTCCTAAAAACATGCTAAATGCATCACAAAGTAACCATCATGTTCCTATCAATCAGGGATAATCACTGGTCATATTTTGTGTATAAGCAAATTCATGCTATTTTCTGAGTAGTATTAGCCTTGGAAAGAACTTTCTAACCCCCAAAAGATAAAGAACTAATTCATTTTCCCTAATATTTAAGACATTTCCCAAGAACCATTTATTTCATAAGTAACACTACCTGTGTCCTACAGTAAATAATTTTATAGATTAGATTCTATTGTAATCTTATTATTCTCTTCCATAGACCTAATTTTCTATCACACAGTATTGAGCAATGTGACTTCATAATATGTTTAAATATGTGATGGTGCAAAATTTCCCTAAATATTTTTCTTTTTCAACCTATTTTTGTTTATTGCACATGTTTATTCTTCTAGATGAAATATAAAAATACTTTTTTCAGTTTGCCAAAAGTTCATTCAGAAGACTGGGATTGAATTGCATCTATAGATTGACTCAATCCTGTATTTCCATTCCCAGGTTAGATGGCCTGTTTTATTTTTCTCCCACTCTCTCTTTTGTGATATGTAGTATAGTTTTAATATCAATATTTTGCTAGCTTTCTTATATAAATTATAAAGCACTTAATGTAGCGTTATTTTCCTTAATAAAGTTTTGAAATACCTGCCTTTGTTTGAACCTTGAAAATATTTTAGAGAAAAATATTCTATGAGTTTTATGTTTGTGCATGCTATTGATTGATTGATTGATTGATTACAAATGAGTGCACTTAGGGTGGTGAATTCAAAGACTTACTGTGCTTGCATCTCATAAGTCCAAATTTGTAGTGATATCATCTTATTTTCTGTTGTCAATAATTCAGCTTACTGGGGGTTTTTTGCATTTGCTATGTCTACTTCAAATTAGAGGGTATAGATGGAGTTTTTTACTGTGTATTCTAATACACACTATTTAATTTCCTCATTAATACATTAATTTCTTAGCAAGAGGTGTCTACCATCAGACTATCTCTAACAGACATTCCTCAAGATTTGTGTTGTGCACCTTTAAACTCTGATAGCCTTCTGACCATTTTATTTAGTGCTGGGAGAGAAGGTCTGAAGCCTAGAAGCAAATCATCATGTTTTCCAAGACTGCTCTTTAGAAGCAACTTTGTGCCCAATTTGATTTGACATCCCAACTAGCCTGCTCATTCTTCATATCACAATCCCTCCCACCCCTCCTGGGGGAGACCTTTCCCATTACTCCCTATGAGGCTCAGTTGCTCCCAACAGGCCCTTCCTTGCATCCTGAATACCCTTTAGAATGACCCTCCTTCCCCCTCCGAGTGTCAGGTCCATGAGATCCAGTCCTGCCTCAGCCTGGTTTGCCACCATCTCTCCAGGGTGTAGCCTGACCTGTGGTTATCAGCGGGCTCTGAGTGTTTGCTCTCTGACTCCTGGAGGGCAGGGACCTTGGCATCATGTTCTCTGACTCCTGGAGGGCAGGGACCTTGGCATCGCTTGTCTCATTTCCCTCCATGCAGTTCTGGATGCAGAACAGATGCCCAATAAATACCACATTTCAGAAAATACATGGGATTGATTAGTTTTCCATTTCCCAGTTATGCTAATCTGTTCCAGGGATCCTTAGAAACTGAATTTTTATTTCCTTTCCTTTTCCTTAGAACCTACAGCTCAATAGCTGGAACTAACCCCTAAAGGTTATTTGACCTCAAACTCTGACAGTAACATGTTGGGGATAATTCAGGTACATAAATATATATATTTAATGACAAGAAAATTGATTGTTCTTGTTTCCTTGAGTTCTCCTTAATTGTCACAAATATCTTTTTTTAAAGAGTTCTTCTTTATCTTCACTGTTCACCTGAAATTAGTAAATTAAAATCAGCTATACACCAATACAAAATAAAAAGATCAAAGTTTGAAAAAAAAGGGTTCTTCTTTATACCTAATCTTAATCCTGTTTGCCTGAATGCCACAAATTCGGTCTTTGACTTCCCTGGGGTATTTTTAGCTATCCCTGTTGTAATTGCTTCTTGGCTAGGGCTGTCTGACAGACAGACAGAAAGACAGACTGTAAGCTCACCCTTAAACTCAAGGAACTCCCTGTTTTCCCTTGAAAAGTTATAGGCAGATCTAGCAAACAGAATTCTTTGCAAAGGCCATGGGATCAAAGAAACTGCACCACAAAATTGTCTCTTGAAGCCATATCATCTTTCCCCTGGAACTTGCAAAGGCCAAGTAGACAATTGCCTACATGGCAGGAAGAATTTCTGACTCTCTTACTTCCAATTCTCATTTCTGCACAGGTCAAATTCAAGCTCACTACTTTATCTAAGGCACTGATTTACAGCTCTGAAGACTCCTGTCATATCATGGTCATGATAACTGTCATGACACAGCCAGCCACAGTCAGCCTCCAACATCTGAGCTTGGATTAGTGATGTTCTGAGTACATGATACTTAGGACTGATAAGTTTTGAAAGGGGAGAAGCTACAGAAAATACCTGGAGCGTAGGATGTTCCACATTCAGGTAGGACAGGAAGAGACATACATCATCATGAAGTATAAGGAAATCAACTTTTGTGGAAATAAAATGGGGTTTCATGCAGAGTAGGAGGGACCAAAATTGAGACAGAGGGGCCTGGATAAGTCAGCATCTATGAGTGAACAGGGAATGACTTCTCATACTCCTAAGGACAAATCCCTTACATGGGGATAACATTCCAGCTGTGTATTAAGACATTTCATAAGATGATGCCTTTCTAATCCCTGGAGGCCTAGTGACCCCATGATGGTTCTGTCTTAGAGAGCCCCACAGTGGCTCTGAAAGAGGACAATCCTCTCTGAAGTTCCCTGACCCAGTACTCTATTAATAGAATGGCTATTTGGGGTGGCCCAGACTATAGGGTAAGGAACGTCCATTTCCCTATCATTCACTTAAATAGAGGCCTCTGACAGAATCTTTTAGACCAGGGGCTCCCAACCTCTGGACCATGGACTAATACTGGTCCATGGCTTGTTAGGAACTGAGCCACACTGTAGGGAAAGCCATAGGCATGTGAGCAAATCTTCATCTGTATTTACAGCTGCTCCCCATTGCTCATTTTACTGCATTATCACAACATAATAATAATAGAAGTAAAGTGCACAATAAATGTAATATGCTTAATTCATCCCCAAACCATCCCTTGCTTCCATCCATGGAAAAATTGTCCATGAAACTGGTCCCTGGTACCAACAATGTTGGGGACTGCTGTTTTAGAGTATAGAGCAGCCATCCATCGATCTCTCTCCTAGCATCCATGTCCCCCATGTCCTTTCCCAACAGCCATGGTTTTCCTTAAATTATTCCATAATTCTCCTATGGTTCTGATGAAGCCCAGCCCCTCCCCAGCTCCATGGGTGAAACATGTGACTCAGCTTGAGATCATCAGGATATTCCACTGCCCAAACCAGCCTTATAGTTTTAATGATTAGAACTGACTTTGGTTCCTCCAGTCAAGTGATGTTAGATGCACACTGCCCTGGGAACAGTTGGCAGGCAAGTCACCTTGTGATCAGGAGATGAAGCCACACCTACCGAAGGCAGGGGCTAGAGCTTGGTGATGTGGTTGAGTCTCCAGGTCAGTCAAGCCCATGTTGAGTCTGCTGAATCTCTGAACATTTGTTAACCAATCAATTAGTTAACCAGCAGATTCCCTTCCTGTACAAGCCAGGTTGAGTTGGATGTGTCTCACTTGCAACAGCACATACTCTATCTGATGAGCACTTCTCTGGGCCCAGGCCCCCATATTGTCAGTAAATGATTCCTTGACATTTATGGCAGGGTTTGACCAGGATCCTCCCCTCTCCTGAGACCTGGGGTGTGAGCTCTCCCTGGCTGTGGCAGCCGCCATTCCTTGCACCTAATATTCCTCCTCTGGGTGGGAGGGGGGCCTGGCGATGCAGACCCAGCATTCCAGGAACCAACATGGTGCCCCTCCCACCAACTCATCTGGCCACCAGCAACCCTGTCATTTCCCTGCCACTGGGCTGGCTCAGACAAAGCTCTAGTTGAAGAGATTACAGACAGATGCTCTGGCACGAGTCAGAGACCCCATGGAAGGAAAGCAGTCAGGTTTTCTCTTAAGCGACAGCCATCATTTTCGGCAGGCAGGGTAATTACAGGTTTGCCCTTCCCAGTGCAAGCTATCTGAAGGTAAAACAATGGTGAGCAGCATGTGCCTGCTTCAAACAAGGAAGGGGAGAGACAGGAGCAGAAGGATTCCATCTCTTTTAATTTATTTTAATAAAGTGAGGGTTTTCCAAAAGGCCAAAGGGTCTCATTTGCCACAATGTGGTTGAGATCTGCCAACAGCTTCCCCAAACCTCCTCTTTCCCTATAATTCAATCAGAGCCACAGATGGAAGCACTCAGCCGGCATCTTCCTTTTCTTGGCCTTTTCCAAGTCCTTCCTCTGTCACTGCCTCAGCTGGAGAAGAAGGCTCTCACCCCTCTCAGCCTCCTCAACCTCAGTTTTATCCATTCCCCTGAGCTCCTGGGAGGCTCCCCTCTGTCCAGCCCTCCTCTGACCCATCCCTGCCCCACAGCACCTTCTGGATGTTCACAAATAGTGCAGCCTCTGTATTTTCCTTTATTTTTACTGTACTCACCTGGTCATCCAGCTGAGCAGATAGTCCCTTGAGGACGGTGCCCTGACCTTCTCTTCTCCTGAGACCCAAGGGGCCATTCCAGCAGATGGTGGACAGTAAGAGGGAATGAGCAGCCTCTGAATTACTTCTGAGGAAGTCACACTCTTAGAATGAGCAGAGAAAGAAGGCAGGACCATCTTGAACAGACTACCATTGCTATGCTTTCCAACCAGTAATCAAGCCTGTCCTTCTGAGCTCTGAAACACACTCACCACCCCAGGAGCTGACTCCCAGACTGGCCCCACCCTCCCCCGTTGGTCCCAGACATTGCTCCAGACATCTGGAACTTTCTTCCAGAGTTTTCCTTTCCTCTTCTTTCACCACAAGTTGCCTCCAAATTTCAAAGCCCAGAAACACAAATACCACCTTATCGGCTTTGCCTAAAGAGCAGAAATAGCAAGAATTTAGTAAAAGTCTTATGCCTCTGGGAGGGGATTTTGGCTCATTTCTAGCAAATGGATGGGTTCTTTTTTTCACCTGGGGCTGTGGAAAATGAGTTCCCGGTAAACCAATCCCCGCTGTCACATGGAGGCAGAGTCCTTAGTCATGCTCCCCTCATCAACAGAGAAGAGGACAGCCCTGCCCCTCCTTCCTCCTGTTGGCTCCATCCCTAAGGTTTCATGTTTTGTCTTTAATAAGTTTAATACATTTTTATCAAGTTGGTTTTTTATTTATTTGGTCTTAGTCGCGGCACATGAGACGCACATTTCAGCATGTGGGATTTTTCATTGCAGTGCATAGAATCTCTAGCTGTGTCTCACAGGCTCAGTAGTTCATGGGGTGCAGGCTTAGTTGCTCCATAGCATGTGGCATCTTAGGTCCCCAACCAGGGATCAAACCTCCATTTCCTTCATTTCAAGATGGATTCTTAATCACTGACCACCAGGGAAGTCCTGGTCCCAAAGATTTCTTGCTCTCCCCTACAGTTGCAGGGAGAAGCAGAGCCCACAAGGAGGTTGTGTGGTCCCCTCTGCTCTTTGATGCAGGGCTCACCCCCAGGTCTGGGGGCTACAAGTGCATGTCCTGGGGACCCCCTCTGCAGGCTGTGCCTCCTGATTCCAGGGGCATGCCAGAGTCCTTCTCCCTCATCCAGGGACCCTCTTGCCCACTCCTCCATATGCACGTGCTCCTTGTGTGGAGCTGAAAATATTGACAACTGATTTCCTTAACAATGACCTCTCTTCCTTCCAGGTATTGTTGTTGTTCAATAGCTAAAGTCACCTCCGACTCTTTGCAACCCCATCAGCTGCAGCACACTAGGTTTCTCTGTCTTTCACTATCTTCTTGAGTTTGCTTAAACTCATGTCCATTGAGTTGGTGATGTCATCCAATCATCTCCTCCTCTGTTGACCTCTTCTCCTCCTGCCTTCAATCTTTCCCAGTATCAGGGTCTTTTCTAATGAGTCAGCTCTTCACATCAGGTGGCCAAAATATTGGAGATTTAGCTTCAGTATCAGTCCTTCTAATGAGTATTCAGGACTGATTTCCTTTAGGATTGACTGGTTTGATCTCCTTGCAGACCAAGGGACTCTCAAGAGTCTTCTCCAGGACCACAGTTTGAAAGCATCAATTCTTTGGTGCTCAGTTTTCATTATGGTCCAACTCTAATATTCATACATGACTACTAGAAAAACCACAGTTTTGACTACACGGACCTTTGTCAGCAAAGTGATGTCTCTACTTTTTAATATGCTGTTAAAGTTTGTCATAGCTTTTCTTTCAAGGAGCACGATATTTTAATTTTGTGGCTGCAGTCACCATCTGCAGTGATTTTAGAACCCAAGAAAATAAAATTTGCCACTGTTTTCACTTTTTCCCCATCTGTTTGTCATGAGTGATGCGACTGGCAGCCATGATCTTCGTTTTTTGAATGTTGAGTTTTAAGTCAGATTTTTCACTTTCTTCTTTCACTCTCATCAAGAAGTTCTTTAGTTCCTTTTCACTTTATGCCATTATAATGGCATCATCTGCATATCTGAGGTTGTTGGTATTTCTTTCTTCCAATGCCTTCCTCCATAACATGCTGGGCTGTATCCTGCAACCTGGCAGTGGGTGCAGTCTTGATTGGATTTGCGGAAAGGAGCTTCCCTTCTCCAGGACTACATCCACAGTTGCCCTCTCTAGTCTGCCACTCATCTCTTTCTTGTCCCATTTCCCCTGATGTGAAGGACTTTTTTTAGAAGGGCCTTGAGCCAGATGAGCCCTCTTGTGAGGCTGCCATGCCCGCCTCTCTCCATTCAGGGACCCTGGCCCATCTCCCTGTGCCTTGGTCGAAATGTCTAGCTCTGAGCATCCCAGACACCCAGCTTGAGTCCCACTGTCTTCCATATGGGTAGGACGTGTACCATGAGCCATCCAAACTGGACCCACTCTGAAGAATCAAAAGGAGGGTCCAAGTAGGGCTCACTCTACAACCTAGTTTTGAGAAGCATCTTGCTATGAATGGGTCAGTTCCTGGCATCATGCTGAATAGACCTTTTTGAGGCAACCAAAAACCTAGAGTGAATCCCATGTTAAAGCAAAGGGCCATCACAGAGAGGCAAGTCTGGGTGCTAGAGATTTCAGACACTTGAAATCCATCTATCCCAGGCATTTCTTCCTCGATGTTTAAACACACTTGTGCTACAGAGGAAATTGAGTCCATATGCCTGAATTCTTTTAAACCTCAAGCCACCACATGCTGTTTTCTGGACCTGTTCAATTGTCCATGAAACCCCAGAGTTGTCTACAACATGGAGGGCACCCAGGAGAACCCCACCCCCATCATTGCTGCAGACTGCATCCTGCCAGAGACAGTCGCCTCTCTGGGCACTGTGGGTGGGCAGACAGATGGGGCTGGGCCAGGACATACTGTTAGAATTGTCAGTCCACATATGTGTCATGCTGACAACTGGTCTAGAATGGGAAGAGCAATCACAGGCTGTTTTGACTTCTTCCAGACTTTGTTTCTGAAGGCAGTCAGTCAGTTCAGTTCAGTCACTCAGTCGTGTCTGACTCTTTGGGACCCCATGGACTGCAGCACGCCAGGCTTCCCTGTCCATCACCAACTCCCAGAGCTTGCTCAAACTCATGTCCATTGAGTTGGTGATGCCATCCAACCATCTCATCTTCTGTCATCCCCTTCTCTTCCTGCTCTCAATCTTTCCCAGCATCAGGGTCTTTTCCAATGAGTCAGTTCTTCACATCAGGTGACCAGAGTATTGGAGTTTCAGCTTTAACATCAGTCCTTCCAATGAATATTCAGGACTTGTCACCAGACAAGTGATAGGGACATCAGGTCTGATTTGCTTTGGGACTAAAATAAAGCCACTAGTTCTAACTCTCTAACCAAGTCTCTCATTATCACAAGATGCCTGTAGTTGCTTCCACTCTGCATGCCATGATTCGCATTGCAAAGAAAGAATGTCTGCCCTGACACAGATCCCACTGGTCCAGTTGACTCAAGTAACCATCTTGAACCAATCAGTCTCTCTTGGGGGAATCTGCTGAGGTTACTGGCTCCAGCTTAAGTCACGTGGTAGGGCCAGGTTAAAGGAGGATGAAACTATTCAAACACAGAGCCTGAGAGGATAGAGGCAGAGTTCTCCAAGGAAAATTAAGATGCGATCACTAACAGACAAGCAGACACAGCCAGGCAGCCAAAAGTCCAAATATCAACCTGAGGCACAAGCAAACGCTCATTCTTTCTCTAATGCAGTAGTTGGCGAATATTTCCTGCAAATGGCCAGATAGTAAATATTTTAGGTTTTGCCAGGTGTAAGGTCTCTGTGGAAACTACTCAACTCTGCCATGGTAGTGTGAAATCAGCTAGGCAACACATAGATGGATGAGGCTGCTGCATTCCAACAAAACTTTATTTAGGGACACTAAAATTTGAATGTCACATAATTTTCAGGTGTCACAAAATATTATTCTCCTTTTGAGTTTTTAAACCTTTTTAAAAAATTTGAAAACTGTTCTTCGCTCATAGGACTACATGAAAATAGACAGCAGGCTGGATTTTGCTGGGCGAAGGAGTATTTGGCTGATCCTCGCTCCTAAAGGAGGGTTGTCAGGAGGTTGGGAACACGGGTGAGGACTTTTATGTGATCAAAGGGCATGAGGTCCAGGAAAAACCATGCATCTATGGAGCATGAATAAGAATGAGCTTGAAGAAATCATTGGAATGAAGTGAAATTCTCAGTCCAGTTAGCGATTTACCTATATCTTTTCCCACACTAATTTACAGAGAGAAGTCTATTAATCATTCTGGGTGCAGAAAGGAAATCGCATTCTCAGCATAAACATAAATTATCAGCCTAAAACTCAAATTCCTTCCGAGGGATGAGGCACGCTAAAAGTTTTGAATAGCTCAAATAGAACAAATGGATGAGAGGAGATAATGCATCTTTTGAAATACAAACCTGAAAAGACGTTATGCTCAATTACACTGACAAAAGATTTGGGATCCAGCAATATCCTCTGTGGAATTCAGCAGCTAAACAGGAATGCTAAATCACAGACTCTAACTTAAGCAAGAGTAATCTAGCATAAGCCACATTACATGCACATCCACTGGGAGCCTGAATCTGCTCTGATGTTTACAAAATGCCTTTCTCCATCTCTATTAGAAGATGGGCTCACCTGCAAAGACCCCTGTGCCTCCAAGTTCCCAAAGTGAGCAGTGGGGTGCTTTGGAAAGAAAGCAGAGTTAAGGAGGGTGATGAGGAGGAGGGACATGTTAAGGGGTAGCCTGGACTCTTCAGAGGGAGGAGTTTCAGCTCCAAGCAGCAGTGATGGGGAGAAAAGATGCCAGGGAAGGAAACGGAATTTGATGACCAGGAAGAAAAAGAACTGGCGTGTGGTTGGAAGCCCATAGTGTCACCCTGGGCAAAAGCAAGGAAAACTATGACACACAGCTCCTGTGACCCTTATCCCACCTCTGCTCTCCGCTTCTGAAGTTAGAACAGGTCTCTACAGACCAGACTCCGGGTCCCAGATGGAGCATGGATGACCTCACGTTCTTCCCCACTGTCAGCAGTACAGCTGGTGCACGGTAGGTATTTAATACCCAGGCAACAAGGTCTGGAGATGGGTGTGTGTTAAGTCATCAGAAGAACAGAAAAGAAAGGCTAGACCCTGGAAAACAAGGGCTGCCACACATTTCCAGAAGGCAGGCTAAGATCCTACGTGATTTATTGGTTGCTGCTGTGACAAGTGTGAAAGGCCGACCCTTGAAGTTTGTACCGCAGGTATCCTGGGAGAGAGACAGATGAGCTAAAGAAGGGGGAAAAAAAGGATTCTAGAGAAACAGAGAAACAGCTGTGCTCTGTGTCACAGCCAAGAGCAAAATGGGGACTTACAGGTGAAAGACATGGGGAGGCTGGTTTGAGCAGCAAGTCGGGTATTCTGGAATGAAAAGGGCTGCATATGGAACATGGAACTTCCTGCCATGGAAGCTGGCGGTACACCGGTAGGAGAACTGTCCTCAAGAATGTTACCTCTTGTTGTTATTGTTGTTCAGTCTTTAAGTCATGTCTGATTCTTTGCAACCCCATGAACTGCAGCATGCCAGGGTTCCCTGTCCTTCACTGTCTCCCTGATTTTGCTCAAACTCAAGTCTGCTGAGTCAAGGATGCCATCCAACCATCTCATCCTCCATCACCCCGTTCTCCTCCTGCCATTCAGTCTTTGCCAGCATCAAGGTCTTTTCCAACGAGTCGGTTTTTCGCATCAGGTGGCCCAAGTATTGGAGTTTCAGCTTCAGTACCAGTTCTGCCAGTGAATATTCAGGGTTGATTTCTTTTAGGATTGACTGGTTTGATCTCCTTGCAGTCCAAGGGACTCTCAAAAGTCTTCTTCAGCACCACAGTTTGAAAGCATCAGTTCTTTGGCGCTCAGCTTTCTTTTTGGTCCACCTCTCACATCCAAACATGGTTACCAGAAAAAACATAGCTTTGACTATAGGGACCTACATGCTCAGCAAAGACCAGCAGTGGGACAACCAAGGAACCAGGCTTCTCATCCAGCCCTGTGGAGCAGCTGAAGAGCATGTCCCTGCTAGTTAGGGCCTCACAGAACATGGTCCACTGGAGAAGGTAACGGCAAACCACTTCAGTATTCTTGCCTTGAGAACCCCATGAACAGTACAAAAAAAGGCAAAAAGATGTGACACTGAAAGATGAGCCCCCCAGGACGCTAGGTGTCCAATATACTACTGGGGAAGAGCAGAGAAATAGCTACAGAAACAACGAAGAGGCTGAGCCAAAGTGGAAACAATGTCCCACTGATGTATCTGGTGGTGAAAGTAAAGTCCGATACTGTAAAGCATAATTCATAATAACCTAAAATGTTAGGTCCATGAATTAAGGTAAATCGGATGTGGTCAAACAGGCGATGGCAAGAGTGAACATCCACATTTTAGGAATCAGTGAACTAAAATGGACGGGAATGGGCAAATTGAATTCAGATGACCATTGTATCTACTACTGTGGGCAAGAATCCCTTAGAAGAAATGGACTCAACAAAAGAGTCCAAAATGCAGCACTTGGTTGCCACCTCAAAAATGACAGAATGTTACCTGGGAAGCAGTTAAAAGTCTAAGTTACTTTCACCTTTAGCCATTTGCCATTTCCAGTTTTCAAGGAAGTGGTAAACAGAGTCAGAAGGCAGAAGAGAGAGATGCTTAGCCTTCGTAGCTGCTTGAGCTGTATTGGAGAATAAGGCTTGAGCTTCAGCTGATGCTGGATTTCCTCACTCTCCTCCAGCTCCAAGCCCAGATGTAGGGCCTGGGTGTGGCAGAGGGATATGCAGTAGGCAGCAATGATGGTAGTGACCTGCCTTACATGCCATAGGACAAAGAGTCCAGGAGCCTCAGAGATGGGCTTCTTCCTGCCTCCAGAAGTCCAGCAGGTCACACCTGGGTGTGCTCTCCACAAGGTCACACAAGGAGAGGTATCTGGCTTTCAGAGAAGCCCCAGGGGAGGGCAGCTAGACAGGTCTGGGAAGGGCACTGGGATCTTGGGGGAAGGGAGGGGTGCTTGCCTTCCTCCCAACAGGAACTCTGAGGGCATCACAGGAAAGCAGACCCCTGCCTTCAGGGAGGCCTGGTCCTTGGGGTTGCCAAGCAAGGCGCTAGCTTCTAGGTGCTGGAAGAGAGGACACACAACAAACAGTTCTTTAGCCATCTGCTGAGGAAATACCAGGGTAAATGAAAATGAGAGTGGATTTGTGACTTCTGTCTTTTCCAAAAAGATAGTGTTGGCAGGTTTATGAGAAAACCATTCCCAAACACCTTGAATTTATATGGCACGCTTATTTCAAAAGCTCTTCCACATCTGTTACCTCTTTGAAGCCCCTGGAGGCAGGTAGGGCAGGGGAGTGCTGGGTGGGGGAAGGAGCCCCAGAGAGCCTGAGCTGTGGGGCCCCAGGGGAAGAGGCTGGAGCAGCACGCTGTGCCCTGGCCCTCCACACAGACCTAAGGGGCTTCTCCTCCTCCCAGAGGGCCAAGGGCCACATGTCATAAGGCTGGAAGCAAAGTGACCACTTAAGTGCTGGGTGGTCAAATGCAAGTTGGCCGTGGGAGCTCTCCTTTTGCTCACACACTGCCCTGCACCCCCGTGCCCTGCAAATTAACCACAACTTTTAGAGGTAAAGAAATAATGGCTCCTCCGACAGAAGCAAACAGAGGCTGATTGACAAGGAGGCCCCTCATAATCAGTGCTGCAGTAAACTATACTAATTATGGTGTCAATTGGTAACATTATAAAGGTTGAAGCTACATAATGAAAAAAGAGCATACACACAGGCAGAGTGAGTTCAGTAAATGTAATTACAGGGTGACATTATTGGCAAATAGTATTTTATGAGGGATTAAGAGGGATAAACACATTGCCAAACTTACAACTCCTTAGGGGTGGGAGGACCCAGAACTGGCCAGCGACTCACCACTATGATTCAGCTAGCTGAGCTCTTTGGGGGTAGCCCTGAGGTCTTCTGGGCATCCCCTGAAGAGGTGTTTTTAGGTAGAGATCACTGCTCTAATGTTTTGTAAGCTACATAATATCCTTGTTCCTGGCCTGTCCAGGGCTCTTTCGTCTTCAGATCCTAAGATCATGGACTGCCCTAACTGATGGTACCATAGACGCTTTATAGCTTTGGAATGGGAACCTGTCCATTCATTGTAACATTACCCATGTTCAACAGTATCCGTGGAGTGCAGACCAAAGTCTCTGTTGTCCTTGTGTTACCATTCTGAGGCTTCCCAGGTGGCTCACACGGTAAAGAATCTACCCGAGTTCTATTCCTGGGTCAGGAAGATCCCCTGGAGAAGCACATGGCAACCTGCTGTAATATTTTTGTCTGGAGAATTCCCTGGACGGAGGAGCCTGGCAGGCTATAGTCCATGGCGTTGCAAAAAGTCGGACACGACTGAGAGACTGACAGTTTCACTTTGCCGTTCTATGGAAGACCAAAGAAAACTAATCAAGCAAATCACTAAGGCCATCCTGGATTCAGTGCTCTGATGAAAACTGGACAATGTGATGCGATAGCAGGTGGATGGAAGAGGAGAGACAGGCTTCCTACTACGTGGAAGGTCTATGAGGGCTTCTTGGGTACAGGACACATAAACTGAGTTCTAGGAGCCAAGACCACAGGAAGGGAGGAAAACTGCTCCTCCAAAGATGCCAGTTCCTTTCTGGCAGAAAAAGGGCAGAACACAGGTGCTCTCACTCAAAGTCACAGTCCTTCTGTCACATCAGGTACTCTCAAACAGAATGTGGGCCAGACTGGGAAGAGAAACTCTCGTCTCTCAGGATCTATGGGGCCATTGTGTTTTGAAGGTTAAAGGAACATGAGAGATCACTTAACTCAAAGTCCCTAAAACACTGGAGAATCACGTATGTCGCATGTGTGCGTGATAAAGGAGCTTCTTCCCAATTCTCATTGTCTATTGCTATACAGCAAATCACACTGAACCAAACAGAGATATCTCATTATCTCCCCTATTTCTTAGCTAAACAGTTCCTGGTCCCAGTTTCTTCTGTGGTTACAGTCAGATGATAAGGCTAGAGTTGTCCAATGGCTTCTTCACTCACGTGACTGGTGCCTGGGCCAGAATGACTGGAGGCTGGCCAGGACCCCCTCCCTGTGGCCTCCTGCACAGGTAGGTTGGGCTTCCTCACATCATGGCAGTCTCAGAATATGAGGGCTTCCTCCATGTAGATTGGCTTCCTCCAGGGTAAACGTTATAAACAGACCATGCAGGAGCTACAGTGTTCTCAGGACCTAACAATGAAGGGCTAGAATATCCTTTCTGCCACAATCTATTAATGAAGGGGAAAGGCTATCTCACTAAGGCCATCCCAGACTCAGGAAAAGGAAATTAGACTCTAGCTTTCAATGGAGGAATAGCAAAGAATTTTTAGTCATCTTTAATCTACCATACACCCTGGGCATTAAAAATACACAGCCTTTATCAAAGGCCTGCTGAGCCTCTCAACAACTTAATAAACCTGTGTCATTCACACTCAGATTGCCTTCACTTCCCTCCGATTATTCAAAGAATTAGTCTATGTTTAATGAGAGCCTTCTAAATAAAAATGTGTCATGCTTGGTACTATCTGCCATACACAAGGTACAATGTACATTTTTTTGCAGGAGCTTACATGTGTATTGTGAGGAAAGAGATCAACTTCATTCTTTTCTTCTTTTTTTGGCTGTGTGGCATGGCATGTGGGATCTTAGTTCCCCGAACAGGGATAGAACTTGCATCTCCTTCAGTGGAAGCACAGAGTCTTGACCACTGGCCCTCCAGGGAAGTCTCCAACTTTATTCTTTTGCATGTGGTTGTCCAGTTGTCCCAGGTGGCTCAATGGTAAACTACGCACCTGTCAATGCAAGGAGACAGAAGAGATGGTTTGACCCCTGGGTCGGGAAGATCCCCTGGAGGAGGAAATGGCAACTCACTCCAGTATTCTTGCCTAGAGAATCTCAGGGACAAGGGATATTGGTGTGCTACAGTCCATGGGGTTGCAAAGTGTCAGACACTACTGAGCGACTAAACACGCATATTCTAGATAAAATGCCACATACTTCAATTTATAATCATTGAACTTATTTCTAAAGTAAAATTTGATGTAGAGGTCCAGTATGGCAAACAAGTCAAGGTGGGACAATTCTGGGTGAGGTGAGAGCCTCAGGGCACCTCTGCCAAAGCTGTGCTCAGAGAATCACAGTGTGTGTGCCATTGTTAGAGATAGCAAAAGGAAATTAGAGAGTGAAATGTCCCTTCTCCCTATAATAAGCTTTCCTGATGAAAAAATATGGACTCAGCCTTATGGAAGAGCTAATATATTCATTTAAAAAAATTTTAATTGAAAATCTGCCAAATTGGCTTGAACAAAAAAGAATACAAGAACAAGTAAGTCCTAGGGGAAACTTGTTTCAGGTAGGGCTGGATCCAGGGGCTCATACAAGGTCATATACTACTTAACATGTAATATACTAACTAACACAGGATTGTGTCTCCCCAGGCATTACCTGTGCTGGCTTCACTCTCAGGGTGCACTTTCTCTACACTCTTGGAGGACAAAGTAGCTACCAGAATTTCCCCTTACTTCCACAGTTGGGCACTTTCCTCAGGCTATTTCTATTAATTCCCACTCTGCTTGGCCTTGCTTGGGTCCTGTGCTCAAACCCACACAATCTAAATGGTCAGTGGATGATGTCCTGCTCTGACCATCAAGGTTCAAGGTGACATATGCACGCTTGAGTCACAAGAGAGCTGAGGAGGTCATTGGTGCTGAGAGTGAAGGAATGAGAATTAGATTCTTTCACCAGAAGAAGGCAGCTGGGTAGTGGGACAGGCAAAACACATCTCTACAGAAAGGAAGGGACAGCAAAGAACTAAGAGACAGGAGGGCAGAATGCCAGGGCAGAGCTGGATATTCCCTGGTTTCTCCCCACAAGATGAGAGGAGTGGTCAGCTCTCTTGACCCCAGGTCCCTGGGAGGAGACTTAAGATCAGTAATCAGGACCCCAGGTTAGACCTTGGTACTGGCTCTGCCTTCTGCCTTCATGCACCAAGAAGTCCTTCGAGCTAGGGAGCACCCAGAAATGTTCCAGAAAACCTTTCAGTGGGTGCCTTGGTCTGAAATGTAGCCAGGGAGAGAGAAACACAACTGCCATGCAGTATCATGAAACATTGCCATTAAGTTTAATGCCTTCGTAACAAAGAATGCCACATTTATTATCACAAATAAATCCAAGGATTTAACACCCATCAGGCTTTAGACTTTATTTTTCCATATAAAATAAATATGGCTAGAGTATAAGATTATGACTGCACCATTATTTTCTAAAACTATTTAATTTAAACACAGTCTAACTGCCCCATGCTATGAACCTGGGCACAGAAAGGGCCACCCCATTCCGGGGGAAATGCTCGCCCCACTGACTGCTGCAGAGAGCAAGGTGGGCTTCCCTGCATGACGGCTGGGTTTCATCACTGTTTAACGAATTGTTGCACTCTTTATAGGATAAACAATAAATTGCACATGATTTATCATATTACCCAATAAATCATGTGACAAATCATTAGGCAGAGTGATAAAATCAAGTGTTTTAGAAATAAGTTAATCTATGATGCCAATGTGTAAACTAAACAGTTGCTTAAAAACCCTATTTACTAATCATTTTTACATAAAGAAAGATTAATGATTATGTAGATTAAATGTGTACTTATTCCTATAAACATCAGACAGTTGTGCGCCCTATTGGCCTTCTCTTTTTAGCAAAGCCCCCCAAAAGCCTCCCTCTGTAGCATAATTCCAGCTGTCTCCCTCCTCCCCGGATGTGCCTTGATGGGGAAAGGAGGCTAGAGAAGCGAGGGCCAGAGAAAGAAGTGGCTAATGAAGAGCATGTCACCGAGGGGCCTGGCAGAGAGGCTGTTTTCCCTGTAAATTCTGTAATACACTAATTAACACTTTCATTAGGGCTCGGAGACAGGTTCCAATGCTGCCTGCTTCTCCAGCCTGCCTTCGACCCGGCGCTGTTTCTTGCTTGTGACAACTATGTTTATAGCTTCTCTGCCCATCGAGCTGGCTGGCACATCGAATTACCCTCAAGAGTACATGGGCATCACGTCACATTTGCGTGCCCGATATCATACGTGACGAGCTGTGCCACCGCCAGGGCCTTTAATGCACATCCCGTGGACGGCCGGCCCCCAGAATGCATAGGCAGATATTAAGCTAAATCTTTTTGGAGTCAAGCTTGTTTCACGTCAGTTACACAAACATATTGGTTCCTTTAAAAGAACAAATGCTTTGTGAGTAAGGAAAGGACTCCAGGACTCAAACCTGAGAAATCATTCCACGCAGCAACTCAGCTCTTCCTTCTGAAGGCTGTTTTCTTAGGGGGAGAAAGGGAGAGATTGTTTGGCTTCTAGAATACGAGTTTTGAGCCATAATCGTTATAAACTACGGACGTTACTGGGAGGGAAGGGGAGAGCCTTGGAGAGCGTAACTAGGAAGACAGTGGGAATATAGCGATGACTCGTTTCCCTCTCTTGCATGAAAACACTGCTAATCTTCTCAAGGGTCCCTCTGACTCTGGATTTCCCCAAAATTACAAATCAAACCCTGAAGCTGATCTAGCAATGCGGAGAGAACTGAAGCCATCTCAGATGTGTGTGAGAGCCCCCCTTCTATCTTACATGAAGTCCGTGTTAAACCACTTGAAGAAATGATCCGAGGTTTGGGGATCATCATTCCTGGTGCCAGTGGTGCCCTGTGAAGTGGGCGCTGAGAGACTGGGAAAAGCATGGGAGATAAGAGGCTCGTCAAGGATGACACTGTGTTACCGTTCTCCAGAAAAGCTCTAAAAAATGAAATGGATACGTTTTACTGACAACTTCCATTTCCATGACCTACCAGGAAAATATTGCCTCCAAGGCAAGAAACGAGCTTTCACATGTGATCTTTAGCCCTTCCCAAGAGGCAGGACATTAAGCGTTCAGAGAGGAATGTTGTAGGAATTCTAAGTCCCTATATAACCTCAGATGCCCGGCTACTCTCCTGCGCTGCCCCTGAGAAGCCTCCAGGACAGAGTGGAAATGGTTCATAGAGGAAATGACCCAATTGCTAAGATAACAGTAATTTATGCTTCTAAATGCCCGGGAAAGAGATAGATTAAGTGACAACAAAATCTTCATCCTATTTTCCCTTCTTATCCAACCCACCTCAGAATCTATCCCAATTCACATTTTAAAATACTGCATATATCAGTCAGGGTAAGTTGAGTTTTGCTTCAGTAACATACCTCAGAAGATTAAAATGAAATTTTATTTCTTTCTCTTGCAACGCCACCATAGGCCCAGGGAGCCCCTGGAGACAGGAGACCTCCTTATGGTAGTGCAGCAAGATGATCTGCTTCAATCTGATGTTACCTCCATAGAATTAAGTGCTTTCCTAATCATTGAGGAAGAGAGCATGTTCTACCAAGGGTTAGTTCTTAAATGCTTTCACCAGAATTAACACTTTTTTGGGCAAGGGGGTAGTGGTCAGAATGAACCATCTGGTCCTTCTTAACTTCAAGGATGAGGAAGCATCATTCTCTACATGCCAGAGGTAGGAAAGAAGCAGATCTTGGCGAACACTATAATATTGATCATACAACCCACTACCCAGAGCACCTTCTCTGCAGCCGCACCATTCCCTGCAAAAGCATAAAAGCAGAGAACCCTATTAGTAGGGCTTATTGCCCAGGATCTTGCTGCTACAGTCTGGATGTTTCCAGCCTTAGAACTGTGGTACATATGCTTTGTGAGGGATGGGAAGAGGCACATTTGTGTAGTGCTCAATTCTGCAGGGAGGCAACATAGTCTAATGATCAAGAGTACGGATTCTTGGGTCAGACAGCTTGCACGTGAATCCCAGCTCTGACACTTATTACCAGTATGATCTTGGCAAAATTAATTGATTTCTCTACATCTCAGTTTTGTAGTCTGCAATGTGGAGCTAGTGATGGTGCCCGACTCATGGGTTTTTGTGAAGATGAATTACATCAATACCCGTGAAGCCTTGGTGCTGAATAAGTGTTACAGATATGTTTTCTCTGATTGTGATGCTTTATAATCTGCAAGGGGCCACTGGTCATTATAATTCATCTAATGCACAAGCTCGCTCTGTCTCCTGCATCTTCCTCCATCCTAGAGAGAGCCCAGAAGGATGTTGTTTTGTTTAAAGCCTGAGGAAAGACACTAGAAACTAAATTTGGGGAAAATGAATTGCTCTGCATATGAAAATGAGGGGATTATGAAGAAATGTGGCAGAAACAGCTATATCAGCCCAATAATCCCTACGTCCCCTTCATTTTCCAGCCCCCTTGAAAGTGAAGTGGCCTTACAGTTCATTAACACCAATTAGGTGGGAGCAAAAGTAACGGCCATCTTTCAGATACAAGATTTGGTTGCCGCACCCTCCCTCTCCCATCACAAAAACTGGGGAGACCCCGTGCTGAGAAAGTGAAGCCTGGATTGCTGAGGCACCCCTGCAGGAAGGTCATCTTGAAGACCTATTAGTGGAATTGCATGTGTGAGCACTTTTGTTGACGTAATCCCTGATGTTTTAGCGTTATTTGTTATTACAGCATATCCTAGCCTAACCTGACTAACACAAAGGGGGTTTGTTCCTCAAAGAAAAGAGCAAAGAACAGAGAAGATGGCCAAGTTGAATGCAGTGACTGGAAGTTTCTTAAGAAAAATAATATATAATACCTTTAAACTTTTTTGCATTGCTACGATGCGAATGCAATAGCCTGTATGATGTTAATATCCTCTATTTCTCCTCTTTTGTTTTTATCTCATTCTGTTTTGTGTTTTATTTTGTAAGTTTTGCATGAGGAAAACAATCAAAGAAACAGATAAGTCTACATCTAAGTTAACACCAGAAGACAGCAGCATGGAATCTCGACGTAGAAACTTGGAGCTACACATGCTTATGATGACATAACAATACACTCTCTACAGATAGCTTAGAGGTACACTAAGCTTTCCATTGTTGTTGTTGTTGTTGTTCAGTCACCCAGTAATGTCTGACTCTTTGCGACCCCATGGACTGCAGCACGCCAGGCCTCCCTGTCCTTCATCATCTCCCAAAGTTTGCCCAAGTTCAAGTCCATTGCATTTGTGATGCCATCCAGCCATCTCATCCTCTGATGCCCTCTTCTCCTTCTACCCTCAATCTTTCTCAGCATCAGGGACTTTTTCAATGAGTCAGTGGTTTGAGTCAGACGACCAAAATCCTGGAACTTCAGCTTTAGCATCAGTCCTTCCAATGGTTATTCAGGGTTAATTCCTTTAAAATTGACTGATTTGATCTCCAAAGGACTCTCAGGAGTCTTCTTCAGCACCACAGTTCAAATGCATCAATTCTTTGGGGCTCTGGCTTCTTCATGGTCCAACTCTCACAACCATATAAATAACCACTGGGAAGACCATAGCCTTTACCATATGGACCTTTGTCGGCAGAGTAAAATCTCTGCTTTGTCAGCAGAGTAATGTCCCCTTCATGGATCACTGCCTTGTCATGGCAAAGGAGCCATGAGCAGTGCCATTTAGGGCCACCCAAGACGGATGGGTCATAGGCAAGGGTTCTGAGAAAATGTGATCCACTGGAGGAGGGAATGGCAAACCACCCCACTATACTTGCCGTGAGAACCTCGTGAACTGTATAAAAAGATTTCCATAGATTATTCAAATCAGTAATAGTCACTCTGATTATATCTTAAGTGGTAGACTGACCCTAGATTATAGCTGAGATCGGGATAGACAGTGTTTAATATCACCTCACATTTACAGATGAAAGGAAAACAAACAAGGTCTAGACAGATCAAAGTCATACAAAAAAGAATAGAGTGGACCTGGGTCCAAAACTCAGATCTTTTGGACCTAACCCCCCAAAATGCTCTATTATACATATGTAAACCAATCTCAGTGGTCTCAAAGTCACCAATAATCTCCATGTTGCTAGAAAAGTAAATTCTCAACACTTACGGGTTTGACATATCTGCAGTATCTGGTGCAACTAACCCTAAGCCTCTTCATTATAAAACTTCCTTCATTTGGCTTCCAAAACACAACACTTTTGGTTTACTTCCTACATCACTGTTTGCAACTTTTCCACCTCCTTTGTTGAATCCTTCTCATTTTTCAACCTCAATGGAGAAAGTGCTTCAGAGTTCAGTCCTTGGACACTTTTTCTCATTTCTACATATTTACTCCATTAATAAGTACATCCAGTTTCAAAGTTTAAATTTCATCTATATGCTGATATAAACTCAACAAATTTATAACTCCAGCCACGACCTCTCCCTTGAACTTCCAAATCATATATCAACCACTCACCTGGGATGCCCCTTAGACATCTAATGGGCATGCACACACTTAATGTGTACCAGACTGATTCCTAATTTTCCTTTCTCATCCAACGTACTTCTGCACAGATTTGTACACCACAATCAACTGAAGCTTCAGTATTTACCCAGTCCCCAAATTTGGAACCACTCCAACTATTCTTTTTCTCTCTCACCCAGCCTATAAGCAAGACTTGGTCTTTCAGCAGCTACACAGAGCTTAGTAGCAGCCACTGTGACCTAAACCATCATTCTTACTCACCTGTATTCTTGTGTTAGCCTCTTAATTGGTGTCCCTAAGTCACTCAGTTTGAGTCTTTGCTCAAATGTCACCTTCAATGTGAAGCTTTCCTAGACCACCAAATTTTAATCAGCCCCCTTTCCACCAACACTCCATAGGTCCCTTGCTCCAGCACTTAGAATCATCTATCATGTTATGTATATTCCATCTCCTTCCTACTGAATCTGAGCTCTAGAAGGTTTTTTGTTTGTTTGTTTGTTTTTTAACCACATCCCTAGGGTGCAGAAAAGATGCTCCATCCACTCACTTTTTTGTTGAATGAGTGAATAGACAGAACAAATGCTCCCTACCCTGACTCCACTACCCACTACTCTTTACTTTCAGCTACTATCTGGTTGCTGAAATTCTTCTCACCTTGTTTTTTTTTTTTTCCTCTCCCCAGGTGTTTCAACCTGGTGTCCTGGGAATCAAGATGCCTGGCTTCTCTATCTATTCTCTCCTTTGCTTCTCAAACAGCCTTCCTGACCCCTATGACAGCAAGAATATTTTTTTTCCCCACAGACCAGGATCATTCTCTGCTTCTCTGAAACAGATTGGAAGCCTCATGGTGCAATTTCTTTTCCTTTGCCATAGTATTTTTCCTAACTCTTCCAACCCATAGCAACCTCCCCCATTTCTGAATGTTTTGGGTGCATGCTGGATAATAATAATAAATATCCACATGCTTAAATGTTTGTAATAATCATATTAGGGATATACTACTCCTACCTATTTTACCAACAAGGAGGCTCAGAAAAGTTAGGCTACTTATCAGAGTTTCAAAGAGTAAAATTTCTAATGCAGGCAGGTCTAAACTCAAATCTTGTGTCCTGAACTCTGTCACACTGTGAGACCCAAAGTTAAATTCCTGGCCATTTTTAATTAGTTCCTCAAGTTCCTGAGTAGTTTATGTATAAGAACTGTCATACTCCTGCTCTGTTAGCCTGTGACCTCTACGGGGCCCAACACATGTGTGGCTTAATGGGGACTTTCTGCCAAATTCACCAGATTTGTTGGGCTTTGGTGGGGGAGGGGAAGAAACAGGACAGCTTTCAGAGCCATGACACAAGAAAAAACATTCAGGTAGGAAAATGCCCCCTAAGGGAACCAGGCAATGAGCCTCTTTCTCCTTTCCCTTGATGTTTCACTCCTGCATTTGACAGAAACCAGAATGGTGGAGACATGTTCACTACTATAGGAAAAGAAGAGAGAGGTATGCCTTCTCATTTTCCAACCAAATGATTTTCTGCTCCTTAAGTGACCTTTTTAGGCACTATTGTTATGAGGGTCTCAAACACCTTTGGAAGCAGCCAATATAAATTCATCCATCCACCTACTTCCCACTCACCAATGTTTGTTTATTGATGCCTACCTCTGTACTCAATCCCAGGAGAGACATGAAATTTCTTCTTTGTAGGGATTACAAAGAAGTTGGTGCAAGTGACAAGTTAGAGAACAAAATAAGTTACTATATCCATGCACTGTGCTTTATAGTTTATAAAGCATGTTCTTGTATATCTCATCTTAACTTCAACATCTCCCTGCTGCAGACACTGTGCCAATGAAGAGCTTGTTCCAAGATCAGAGAGTAAGTATGCAGATGATTCAAAGTTCAAACCCAGTTCTCGGACTCCAAGTCCAGTGCTCTTTGCACCAATCCACACCAGCCAATTCCAACCTAACGCCTACCAAAGTGACAGAGTGGAATACTAGGTAGGGTCTACTCTCATCACCTTCATGAAAACCAACCCTCAACCACAAGTTGTGAATGCTGTTACTTACCACGCAGGGCTGTCACCTTGCCTAGGACATAGCTGTAGCCTCTGAAAGACAGAGATAACTCCTTATACTTCATTTGTGGCCCCAAAGAATATCCTGCCATGCTCTGGAAACACAGCAATATTCTCCTTTAGCCATGGAGTCTTCCCCAGCTGCTCTAATCCACACAAACCCGGCTCCTCTCCAAACCAAGTATACAATCGATTCTCAATAACAAAATACTAGATGAGGGAATGCGGAACAAGTGTGATGTTGGACAGCAGCGTTTCTTATGATCATGACCTCTTCCCATACCTCCTCTCTTTTGTGATCTCATCCCTCTTCTTGACTCTGGGAGACAGGCTAGCCTTGGAAAGAAGAGGTGGTTCCTACATATTTGTGTCCATGGGCATTGGATGCATTCTGGTGGCCAAGAGAATCAACTGCAGACTCTTCAAACATAGCTTCCAAGTTTGCTTCTCTAACTTTCAATTTGTGGTAACATGGGAAATCCTACACCCCCTTGCTGGCTAGGGCACCAGCCCTTCCACCCCAAAACTGTCTCTGGATCCTTGACGTCGTCTGTCAACATCTCAGACTGGGCCTTGGGACTTTGCTGTGTGGGATGTCTTTTGTTAGTGACTCCACACAGTATGGTTTGGGTGGATTTAGTGCAGTATATAAGGGCCGAGGAAACTGTTGAGGGAGATTAAAGAGCCTGCCCCAGTTAGGCAGCCAGTCCACACCTGGCCAAGGGGAAAGCTAAGAAAGTCACCACTCCTACTGTGTGTTCTAACCACTAGACTGAGCTCCTGTTGCTTGACAAAAACGATTTGCTTTTAATTAAAATAGGAGCATAAATTATTTTTATCCCTGTATTATTGGGCATAAGTAAATTCACAGTAACTCACTGGATTTTTTAAAATCTATTTTAAATATAAACACACTGCCATATTTTCTGTGGGTTTGAAAGCTTATGTTAAGTTTGCAAATAAGTCAACTCCATAAAGATAACATCTTTCCCTAAAAAATGTGTTGTAATCTAATGGCATGCTATGGAAAATTAACATCTTATTAACAACATACATGAACCGTCCCTCAGTTGAAAAGGTTTAGAGTCGACTTGAGTTCCTCACTTGGCGGTGAGGCCAGGATGACTGACGTGGCAACCTCCAAACCATCTCCCCCCCTGGGGGTGTGCTCTGCGGCCCTCGCAGGACTGCTATTTTATTTTGAGTCATGCTGAACTTTATTTTTGAACCTACCTTGTTACATGTCTGACAGGCCCTGTATTCACAGAGGGACCTGGATCACTTTGGTCTACCCTGAAAAGATGCCGTGTCAGACAGGGCTGCATGGAGATATGTTCAGATGTCTGTCTGAGCACCAAGAAGCCAAGTAAACTGCTGTAAGAACATTAATAGCCAGACCTCAGGCATTTATAGACCAGCCCTTTGTGATGGGGACAAAGCACTGGACTTCTTATCCATTCTATGGAAAATAAAAGCCCGAGGCCACATAGACCAGACATAATTTTAGACATAATGAAAGTTACCTTCTTGTGTCCTCTCTTTTTTGTAGTAAATATTTTATTTTATTTTTTCTTATTTTAAGCCTTCTTCCATCTTCTTCTACTCCCTCTGTGTCTACTTCTCCATAAAGAGTGGTTTATTTCCCCAGCAGAGTACTCTAGGGCCACAGTTCCTTATTGTGTCTCCATGACCAATGTTTTCAGCATCTTTTCTGGGCCTGAGCCTTTGAGACGATTCAGCTGATGTCACACCCAGACCCACCTTGACCTTTACTTCTCTCCCCGACCTCCCTGGACCACTGGTCTTCAGAAATTTTAACAAAATATAAAGTCTATGTAAATAGGAAAAGGGAAAAGCTGTCAAAATCTGCATGAGTTGTTTAAATACCATGAATAAGAACCAGTAACAATAGGCACATCAATGAAGATGTGTTCCCTTCAGACTTGGCCATGTGCCACCCAACGCGAGTCCCCCAGCAAACGCCACTCGGCAAAGGAGGGAGCCTGGCTCCCCCGCCCCTTCCTGACACCCCCTCCCTGGTAAAACATTTTTGACAAGCGACTCATCCAGAGCCATTTCCCACAGCTTTCCTTTCATTTGCATACTCATTAGAATAATGTGATTTCGCAAAGTGGGAATGTGTAAGTCCTCACCACGTGGAGAAAACTCTGAACCCCAGATTCCAGATGCTGGTCTGCCTCTGAAGGCGCAGGACAGCCTAGAGGAGCCCCAGCATCAGCCGCCCTCCGTGAACACAGACAGCAACTTTTAAAAGATCGGGACCTTTTAAGAAAATCTTCAGAACTGACCTAAAGCAGAAAGGAGGTTTCAAAATGAGAGAAATGCCTTTTTTATTAATGAGTCCTGGCATCAGAAAAGGGAAAAATACAATGATTTCACAAAGAATGGGAGAGCATGCATTTTGCTTTCTCCTACTCCTGCTTGGTTTTCTTGCAAATGCTTGCCCCTGATTTAAAATGTCCACATGCCAACTTTTAAAAGTGCTATAATGGAATCATTTTCTCTGAGTCATTCCAGGGCATGACTTTTCAAATAACACTCTTGGTGCACCCTCTGTTGTTGTTGTGTGTGGTTTTTTTTTTTTTCCATTGTTGTTGTTGTTAATGTACATTTACTGAATGATATCTTGCAAATATTTTTTTTTGGTCACTTAAAAGCATG